>NC_057795.1:378491064-378496169 GCF_018294505.1 Triticum aestivum | reverse complement strand
CTAGATACTCCATTGTTACCTCAAGTATCCGTGGGCATGATTATATGATATGCATCACACAATGTCAGATTCATCGATTCAACCAACACAAAGTACTTCAAAGAGTGCCCCAAATTTTCTACCGAAGAGTCAAGAACGTGTGCTAACCCCTATGCATAGGTTCATGGGCGGAACCCGCAAGTTGGTCCCCAAAACATACATCAAGAGGCACATCATATCCCATTGTCACCACAGATAAGCACCGCAAGACATACATCAAGTGTTCTAATAAAAGACTCAATCCGATAAGATAACTTCAAAGGGGAAAACTCAATTCATCACAAGAGAGTAGAGGGGGAGAAACATCATAAGATCCAACTATAATAGCAAAGCTCGGGATACATCAAGATCGTGCCATAGAGGGTACACGAGAGAGAACACGAGAGAGCGAGATCAAACACATAGCTACTGGTACATACCCTCAGCCTCGAGGGTGAACTACTCCCTCCTTGTCATGGAGAGCGCCGGGATGATGAAGATGGCCACCGGTGAAGGATACCCCCTCCGGCAGGGTGCCGGGAAGGGCTCCCAAGAGGTCTTTGGTGGCTACAGAGGCTTGCGGCGGCGGAACCCCCGATCTATCTTCTCTGTGGATATTTTTAGGGAACCTGGGACTATATAGGCGAAAGAAGTCGGTCGGGGATGCTTGAGGGGCCCACGAGATAGGGGCGCCCCCCTAGGGGCGCGCCCTCCTATCTCGTGGAGTCCTCGAGTATCTTCTGACTTGAACTCCACGTCTCCAGGATGATATTCTTCCAAAAAATCACGTTGCCGAAGGTTTCATTCCGTTTGGACTCCGTTTGATATTCCTTTTCTTCGAAATACTGAAACAGGCAATAAAACAGCAATATGGGTTGGGCCTCCGGTTAATAGGTTAGTCCCAAAAGTAATATAAAAGTGTATAATAAAGCCCATAATCATTCAAAACAGGTAATATAATAGCATGGAACAATCAAAAATTATAGATACATTGGGGACGTATCAAGCATCCCCAAGCTTAATTCCTGCTTGTCCTCGAGTAGGTAAATGATAAAAACAGAATTTTTGATGTGGAATGCTACCTAGCATGATTCTCAATGTAATTTTCTTTATTGTGGCATGAATGTTCAGATCCAAATTATTCAAGATAAAAGCTTATAAAACATAAAAAATAATAATGCTTCAAAGCATACTAACAAATAATCATGTCCTATCAAAATAGCATAGCCAAAGAAAGCTTATCCCTACAAAGTCATATAGTTAGGCCATGCTTCATTTTCATTACACAAAATACTCCCATCATGCACAACCCCGATGACGAGCCGAGCAATTGTTTCATACTTTTTAACGTGCTTCAGCTTTTTCAACTCTTACGCAATACATGAGCGCAAGCCATGGACATAGCACTATGGTGATGAATGGTGGTGGTTGTGAGGACAAAAAGTGGGAGAAGATAGTCTCACATCAACTAGGCGTATCAACGGGCTATGGAGATGCCCATCAATAGATATCAATGTGAGTGAGTAGGGATTGCCATGCAAAGGATGCACTAGAGCTATAAATATATGAAAGCTCAAAAAAAAAGAAACTAAGTGGGTGTGCATCCAACTTGCTTGCTCACGAAGACCTAGGGCACTTTGAGGAAGCCCATCATTGGAATATACAAGCCAAGTTCTATAATGAAAAATTCCCACTAGTATATGAAAATGACAACATAGGAGACTCTCTATCATGAAGATCATGGTGCTACTTTGAAGCACAAGTGTGGAAAAAGAGATAGTAGCATTGTCTCTTCTCTCTTTTTCTCTCTTTTTCTCTCTTTCTTTCTTTCTTTTTTTTCTTTTTTTTCTTTCTCTTCTTTTTTTCTTTTTGGTGGGCTTATTTGGCCTCTTTTATTTTTATAAAGTCTGAAGTCTCATCCCTACTTGTGGGGGAATCGTAGTCTTCATCATTCTTTCCTCACTGGGACAATGCTCTAATAATGAAGATCATCACACTTCTATTGATTTACAACTCAAGAATTACAACTCAAAGCTAGAACAAGATATGACTCTATATGAATGCCTCCGGCGGTGTACCGGGATATGCAATGAATCAAGAGCGACATGTATGAAAATTATGAAGGTGGCCTTGCCACAAATACGATGTCAACTACATGATCATGCAAAGAGTAATATGACAATGATGAAACATGGCATAATAAACGGAACGGTGGAAAGTTGCATGGCAATATATCTCGGAATGGCTATGGAAATGCCATAATAGGTAGGTATGGTGGCTATTTTGAGGCAGGTAAATAAGGGTTCAATACCGGTGAAAGTTGTGCGGTAATAAGAGAGGCTAGCAAAGTGGTAGGATGAGTGTGCGTATATCCATGGACTCACATTAGTCATAAAGAACTCATATACTTATTGCAAAAATCTACTTAGCCCTCGAAGCAAAGTACTACTACGCATGCCCCAAGAGGGATAGATTGGTAGGAAAAGACCATCGCTCGTCCCCGCTGCCACTCATAAGGAAGACAATCAAAAGAGCACCTCACGCAACAAACTTGTCACACAACTTTTACCATACATGCATGCCACGGGACTTGCCAACTTTAACCAAAGTATTTCTTCATAATTATCCACTAGCATGACTCTAACATTACTACCTTTATATCTCAAAACAATTATCAAGCAACAAATTGATCATAGCATCCAATTCACTTCCTATGATAGTTTTCATTCAAATTACCATGTTGTTTAAGACACTCAAAATAATATAAGTGAAGCATGAGAGACTAGCAATTTCTTCAAAATATAACCACTGCCGTGCTCTAAAAGATATAAGTGAAGTACTAGAGCAAACGACAAACTACTCTGAAAGATATAAGTGAAGATCAAAGAGTAGATAAATAATTATGCAACTATGCAAAGACTCTCTCTCATAAAAAAATCAGATCTTGGTATCTTAATCAAACAGCAAGCAAAGCAAAACAAAATGACATTTCAAGGATAGCACAACTCATGTGAAGAAGCAAAAACTTAGGCTCAACCGATACTAACCGATAGTTGTTGAAGAAGAAAGGTGGGATGCCTACCGGGGCATCCCCAAGCTTAGATGCTTGAGACTTATTGAATATTATTTTGGGGTGCCTTGGGCATCCCCAAGCTTGAGCTTTTTTGTCTCCTTAATTCCTTTCATGTCATGGTTTCTCTTCTTTTTATCAAAAGCTTCATTCACAACAAACTCAACAAGAACTCGTGAGATAGGTTAGTATAAACCAATGCAAAACCTTATCATCTTCTACTGTGACAAATCACTAACATTATTATTCAACATTGAATACTAAATTTCTCTGCATATTTAATACTCATATCCTCAAATAGAATCATTAAACAAGCAAACATACGCAAACAATGCAACCATAACAGCAATCTGCCAAACAGTACAGTCTGTAAAGAATGCAAGAGTATCAATACTTCCCTGACTCCAAAAATTATGAACTAAAATTCCCACTGTAATAAATTTATCAGATCTTAATATTCAAAAAGATTCAACATTATACCATTCTCTGACTTTTCTAGGGAATTTTTGCAACAGCGGTAAACTTTCTATTTTCAAACAGCAACATGTATACTAGCAAAATAAGAATGGTAAAGGCTATCCTTGACACTTTTATTGAAACTAAAGATGCAAAACATTATTCTAACTAACATAAAGCAGAAGCTAGCAAAATAAAATGACGCTCCAAGCAAAACACATATCATGTGGCGAATAAAAATATAGCTCCAAGTAAAGTTACCGATGAACGAAGACGAAAGAGGGGATGGCATCCGGGGCATCCCCAAGCTTAGTTGCTTGGTTGTCCTTGAATAGTAACTTGGTGTGCCTTGGGCATCCCCAATCTTAGGCTCTTGCCACTCCTTATTCCATAGTCCATCGAATCTTTTACCGAAAACTTGGAAACTTCAACCACACAAAACTCAAAACAAAACTCGTAAACTCCGTTAGTATAAGAAAATAAAACCACCACTTAGGTACTGTAACAAACTCATTATAAATTCATATTGGTGTAAAACCTACTGTATTCTAACTTCTCTATGGTTCATACCACTTAATACTAGCCAAAGATACATCAAAATAAGCAAACAACACAATGAAAACAGAATCTGTCAAAAACAGAACAGTCTGTAGTAATCTGTATCAAAGGTATACCTCTGGAACCCCAAAAATTATGAAATAAATTGCTGGACCTGCGTAATTTGTCTATTAATCATCTGCAAAAAGAATGAACCTAAAATCACTCTGCAGTAAAACATGGCATCTATTCTCGTGGGCACTAAAGTTTCTGTTTTTCACAGCAAGATCACATAAACTTCACCCAAGTCTTCCCAAAGGTTCTACTTGGCACTTTATTGAAACAAAAGGTATAAAACATGATTACTACAGTAGCATAATCATGTGTACACACAAAAATAGTAAGGATAAATATTGGGTTGTCTCCCAACAAGTGCTTTTCTTTAATGCCTTTCTAGCTAGGCATGATGATAGCAATGATGCTCACATAGAAGATAAGAATTGAAACAAAAAGAGAGCATCATGAAGAATATGACTAGCACATTTAAGTCTAACCCACTTCCTATGCATAGGGATTTTGTAAGCAAACAACTTATGGGAACAATAATCAACTAGCATAGGAAGGTAAAATAAGCATAACTTCAAAATTTTAAGCACATAGAGAGGAAACTTGACATTACACTACTGGAATCAGCTACTTTGCCATCTGCCAGCTCTTTGCCGTCTGCTAGCGGACGACAAAGATGCTCTTTGCCATCAGCTACCGAAAAGCAGACGGCAAAGAATCGGCAGACGACAAAGAAGCTCTTTGCCATGCGCCATTTCTTTGTCGTCCGCCAACTGACGGCAAAGAAACTTTGCCGTCCGCTGGCTGACGGCAAAGAGGGAGGTGGCCCCCACACCCCCGCCCGTTTAAAAAACTTAATGTCCCACCTCTTTGCCGTCTGCTAGCAGACGACAAACAGAGATAAAGGCGGATGGCAAAGAATCGGCGGACGGCAACGAGCAGAGTACTAACGGACACC
>NC_057795.1:378467248-378490817 GCF_018294505.1 Triticum aestivum | reverse complement strand
GGTCCCGAACTGTGCGTCTAGGCGGATGGTAACAGGAGACAAGGGACACGATGTTTTACCCAGGTTCGGGCCCTCTTGATGGAGGTAAAACCCTACGTCCTGCTTGATTGATATTGATATTGTGGATGTTTACAAGAGTGGATCTACCACGAGATCAAGGAGGCTAAACCCTAGAAGCTAGCCTATGGTATGATTGTAATGGTTGTTGTCGTTGTGTCCTACGGACTAGAGCCATCCGGTTTATATAGACACCGGAGAGGGCTAGGGTTACATAGAGTCGGTTACAATGGTAGGAGATCTACATATCCGTATCGCCAAGCTTCCCTTCCACGCCAAGGAAAGTCCCATCCGGACATGGGACAAAGTCTTCAATCTTGTATCTTCATAGTCTTGGAGTCCGGTCGATGATTATAGTCCGGCCGATGATAGTTCGGCCGACGATGGTAGTCTGGCTATCCGAACACCCCCTAATCCGGGACTCCCTCAGTAGCCCCCGAACCAGGCTTCAATGACGATAAGTCCAGCATGTGTGTAGTCTTCGGCGTTGCAAGGCGGGTTCTCCTTCAAGTTCTACGTACCTGCCGAACAGTGTCTGGCTTCCTCATCAATGTTGCGCGTCTTGGCTTCCATGCCCAATAATGGCCTTCTTCCACGCGTCACGCGAATGTGAAAAGCCAGGGTGTCTTTTATGTTTTACCCCCTAGTTGTGCGAATAATCTGCCTATAAGGGAGGCAAGAATCCAGATCCAAATCACCATCTTCCTCCCGCGAATACTCATCGGAGCGCTTTCGACCAAGAATCCATTCCATCATGGACCGTCAACGTGGCTCCTCTTCTCGCGCTCCCAGCCCTTTGCCAGGAGATTGGAGGAGATACTCTGTTCCGCACAACGAGCTGGTGAAGCTCCAAGCGGGGGGATATCTCCCTCCGGCCTTCATGGTTCCGGTTCGAGCCGGGCTGGCCACCTACAAAGGTGGGAAGAAAGCGGAGGTTACCCCAAATCCCAACAAAGGGGAGCGGGTATGCTTCGTCCCCTATCTGATAAGGGGGCTCGGATTTCCTGTACATCCATTCCTCCGCGGGCTCCTGGAGTTCTACGGACTCCAGCTTCAGCACCTCACGCCCGCCTCAATCCTGCATATTGCGGGTTACATAGCTCTTTGTGAGCTATTCCTAGGCGTCGAGGCCCATTTCGCGCTGTGGAAGAGGTTGTTCTGCCTTGTACCCCATTCTTACGAGGGGTCCATATATCAAGTGGGCGGCGCCGAAATATGGCGCATTGCCGGGACCGGATATCCATCCGGAACCCCTAAGAAGGCGTCCGAAGACTGGCCTTCGGAATGGTTTTATATAGAAGACGCTCTGCTGCCGGATCCTGTTCGGATCGGCCTCCCGGAGTTCAACAATGCTCCTCTGAAGAAACGCCTTAGTTGGCATCCGTGGAGCCCCCAACTGGAGGAAGACAAGAGCGTCCATTATTTGATGGGCCGAATAAGGTTCTAGCCCATGCCGGGTTCACCATGATTGGAGTCACGGCGACATGCATTATGCGGGGGGTGTAGCCACTACAATATAGGGGCCACCCCATGTGGGATTTCAACGGGGAGGACGATGTCACCCGTCATGGCCGCAAAGGGCCGGATTCGGTCGATGATCTGGTGACGATCCTGTCCGGCCTGTATAAGGGGGAGAAGGAGGATTTCCTTTGGACGAACCCGTTAAATGGGTTCTCCATGAATAATCCCCGGCCTTGGGTAAGCGAACACTCTGCGTGCCCGACCCATGCTTTTTGAAACTTAAGTTTCTTATATTGTGTTCTTCTTTCGACATAGGAGCTGCGCCGGATCGTGGAGGACATGCTAAGTCCAGCTCCGCAACCCGAGGATCCAGAGAGATCCCGGGATCCGTCCTCCAAAGAGGATACGGACATAATGGTGGAGCTAATTGATGGGGTGTTCCACCAGCTCAGCATGGACAATGCTTTAGTCGCCATCACGGCCGACTATCCCGGACTATATCCGGCTTCCCAGGTGATTGCGACCGAAGTCCTAACACCGTCATTCCTTCCTTGCTTATTTCTGACCACCGTATACGATGGCGCTGTGCAGGAGGCGCCCCTAGGGCGAGAAGCCGAGCCCGCGGTGGCTGGTCAACAAAGGCCAGTCCGGACCAGTAGGCGGAAGAGGAGCGCGGCGCGGACTGACACGTCGCCGCAAAGGTGTAGCTCACAATTCATTATTTAGAGCAACGTCCCTAGGAAGCGTTTGAGTGCTCATGACTTTTGTAGGGAAAAAAGCGTCTGCCAGACTGCGGGCGTGGAGGTTGCCAATCCAACCTCTACCAGCCAGGCTCCAGCACCTGGTCTGGAGGGGGAGGCGAGCGCAAGGCGCGAGCCGGACGTTCCTCCGACGAAGGATGCCGACAGACTGTCCGCCGCCAAGTCTGAGGTGGAGAGTGCCCTGAATCACAGGCACCGCCGGACAGTATTTCGTGACGCGTGCTTCTCCCCCGAGGCGTTGAATGCCTTTAACGCGGGGGACGCGCACCTTCGTGCTGCTGAAGATGGTATTACCAGAGCCATGGAGCAGTATGTAAAAGACATACGGGTAAGAGAATTTAATAGTTGTATATGCCAGTAGCCCCCGAGACTTAAAGTAGTTATATTAACTGATTTAAGGATCATATGAAACGTAGGATCTTACCGAGAAGAATACCCAACTGTCTCAGGAGCTGCAAGAGTGCAAGGCCCAACTTGAGGCCGCACTCTCTGGCGCAGGAGGAAACACAGAGACCTCTCCTGGTAACGCATTATTTTAGAAAGATAAGTAGCGTTTAGCCTTTGCGCAGGTCTAAAAAATGACGTTGCAGGTGCTGCCGGACAAGATCCGGACAAGCAAGAACTTGTGCGCCAGCTAAAGGCCGGCGAGAGGGTGCTGCATAAGTTGCAGCATGAAAGGAACAAGATCCAGGATGCCCAGGCCCAGCTTGGAGAAGAGCTGAAAGGCGTTCGGGCCGAGCTGTCGGGCTCCGTTAAGGAGAATCAGCGGCTTCATCGCGGCATCTATAGTAAGTGCTTGAGCGAACTCCTTTGAAAAGAAGAGTTCGGCGAGGAAGTCAATTTGACAGAATATGTCAGCAGGTATGCTCACAGGTCGCCCTGCGGAGGAGATGCCCGTATCAACGGGTGATCAACTTCCCGAATTGTTGCAACTGATCGAACGAGTTCGGCAGGCAATGAGCGGCGTCATCCAGGCTTTATGGCCAGCCTTCTCCTTACCCGAGGGTCTTGGGGAGCTTGCGGAGAAGCTTCAGGGAGTGCGGCAGCGCTTCCATTTATGGAAGATTTCGGCCTGCCGCCAAGGTGCCAGGGAGGCCTGGGCCATGGTGAAGACGCGGTACAAGAAGGCGGATCCCAACCACATGGCCGAAGTCGGACCTGTGGGGCCCGATGGGAAGGAGATCCCTGTGAGTTTAGTATACGGCCAAGTAGAGCTGGCCGCTAAATTTTCCCAACAGGACTGTAAATTAGACAACCTGTTAGACGGGATTGAGGAAGAATACAATCAGTCGATTTGACAATGTATTATAAAATGACATATAAAATGCCTTCTAGCCGGATTGTAGATCGTTTGTCTTTGCCGACCTTTTCGCTTCGACCTCGGGACCCTAGAGTCCGGAGTGTGTCCGAATACCTTCTCGGTTATGAAACAACTGGGGTATGCATGGAGACCAGGCGTAGGGGTCATTAGTGCTTTATCAGACAAGTGCCCAACTAGTTATGTTATATTACATGGGTAGTAAGAAACATCTTCCAGGGAGAATATTTCTGTTAAGGGTTCCTTTCCTCTGGGGGTGGCATGCCCTAAAGTGCATGTCCGGACTGCGAAAAAAGCAGAAAAACATCTGGGGGCAGATAAATAAGTGGATAAAAAATCATCATCTTTTAAGTAACCGACCGAATATTCCCTTAAGAACGCTAGCTTTCGGCTTCACCCAGTCTGAGGTACACATCCGGCTGACCCGACAGTAACAATCGCAGAGGTGCTCCCTTTACCTCCTAGCCGAACAATCGGGAACGTAGGGGTAAGCACAAGAGCCAGGCAACCCAGCTTGGCCAAAACTTAAGTCATATCGATGCATATAATGGTGAATAAAAGGTACATGTGGAGGCTTGACACATGTGCTGGGCATGAAGCCCTTATAATTAAGCTTCTGGTAAAGAAGCCCCCATGTATAATGAGTGCGGATGGCACATCAATTGCGCGCGAACGTTGCACAAGTAAGCCCTTTAAGGCTTGGATGAATAGGGTTGAGAAGAAAAAGATAAACAAAAGGCAGTTGGAAAAAAATTGGACGGGGGGAAGGGACGAACTCTTAGTCCGGTGCTAGGCATAGAATCTTCGGAGGCGGGCTGCGTTCCATGGGTTCGGCTCGAGTCGGTTATCCGATGCATTTCATAGATGGTACGCTCCGCCGGTCAGGACTTGATCGATGATGAAGGGGCCTTCCCATTTGGGCTTGAGCTTGTCCTTTTTCTTGTCCGGCAGGCGTAGAACCAGTTCGCCAACGTTGTAAGTCTTGGCCCGTACTTCTCTGCTTTGGTATCTTCGAGCCTGCTGCTGATAGAATGCAGAACGAGCCTTGGCGATGTCGCGTTCTTCCTCCAATGCGTCCAAGCTGTCCTGCCGATCCAACTCGGCTTCTCTTTCTTCGTACATGCGCACTCGAGGTGAGTCATGAATTATGTCGCAGGGCAAAACTGCTTCTGCACCGTATACCATAAAAAATGGTGTGAAACCAGTAGTACGGTTAGGTGTTGTCCGCAGCCCCCAGAGTACGGAGTCGAGCTCCTCTACCCAGTGTGTGTCAGATTTTGCAAGGGACCGCACTAGTCTGGGTTTGATGCCGCTCATTATTAGACCATTTGCTCGTTCCACTTGACCATTGGTTTGAGGATGATAGACTGAAGCGTAATCGAGCTTGATGCCCATATTTTTGCACCATGATTTAACCTCGTCGGCCGTGAAGTTCGTGCCATTATCGGTGATGATGCTGTGGGGGACACCATAACGGTGTACTACCCCGGATATAAAGTCTATCACTGGTCCGGACTCTGCCGTTTTAACTGGCTTGGCCTCTATCCATTTGGTGAATTTATCCACCATGACCAATAGGTACCTTTGCTTGTGGGTTCCCCCTTTAAGTGGTCCAACCATGTCAAGCCCCCAGACCGCGAACGGCCAGGTAATGGGTATAGTTTTGAGGGCGGTGGGTGGCATGTTGCTCTGATTAGCAAAGAGCTGACAACCGACGCATCTTTGGACTAAGTCCTGAGCATCTGCCCGGGCCGTCGGCCAATAAAATCCTGTATGGAATGCCTTTCCTACAAGGGCCCGGGCTGCGGCGTGGTGTCCACCTAGTCCGGCGTGAATTTCAGCCAGAAGGTCTCGCCCTTCCTCTTTGGAGATACACCTTTGAAGGACTCCGGTTGTGCTTTTCTTATAGAGTTCTCCCTCATGGACCTTGTAGGCTTTAGATCGCCGGACTATGCAGCGGGCCTCATTATGGTCTTCGAGGAGTTCCTGCCTAAGCAAGTAGGCGAGGAATGGTTCTGTCCACGGGGCAATTACTGCCATTATGTCGTGGGCTGAAGGTGTTATGTCATCGACTGAATCGCCGGTTGGTGCGGCTTGTTCCGGTCTGTTATTTCCGGACTCCTCTTCCCATAGTACAGATGGCTTGAAGAGCCGTTCCAGGAAGATGTTAGGAGGGACAGCGTCGCGTTTTGCGCCGATGCGTGCCAGTACGTCGGCTGCTTGGTTATTATCCTGGGCTACGTGATGGAATTCAAGTCCTTCAAACCGGGCTGGCATTTTTAGGACAGCGTTGCGATATGCTGCCATTTTCGGATCTTTGGCATCAAAGTCTCCGTTTATTTGGGATATTGCGAGGTTTGAATCCCCGCGCACCTCTAGGCATTGAATGCCCATGGAGATTGCCATCCGGAGACCATGTGAAAGGGCCTCGTATTCGGCTGCATTGTTGGAGTCCGTGTACATTATCTGAAGTACCTATTGGACTGTGTCCCCGGTCGGGGACGTCAATACGACGCCAGCCCCCAATCCGCCTAACATTTTAGAGCCGTCGAAGTGCATAATCCAATTGGAGTATGCGCCGTACTCTTTAGGGAGTTCGGCTTCGGTCCATTCAGTGACAAAGTCAGCCAACACTTGTGACTTTATGGCTCGCCGAGGTTTGTAAGTTATATCAAATGGTAAGAGCTCAATGGCCCATTTTGCAATCCTGCCCGTCGCGTCGCGGTTGTTTATAATGTCGTTAAGTGGTACTTCAGAGGCCACTATTATCGAACACTCTTGAAAGTAGTGTCGGAGCTTCCGGGATGCCATGAACACCGCGTATGCTATCTTCTGGTAGTGCGGGTAACGGGACTTGCAGGGGGTTAACACAGTGGATACGTAGTATACTGGTTTTTGAAGAGGGAATTTATGCCCTTCTGTCTCTCGTTCGACGACGAGTACCGCGCTTACAACTTGATGCGTTGCTGCGATGTATAACAACATTGGTTCGCCCAGGTTGGGCGCAGCCAGGACCGGATTTGTTGCCAATATGGCCTTTATTTCTTCGAGTCCGGCGGTGGCAGCATCCGTCCACTCGAAGTGTTCGGTGCGCCTAAGGAGGCGATAGAGGGGCAATGCCTTTTCTCCTAGACGGGAGATAAAGCGGCTTAGAGCCGCCACACATCCAGTCAATTTTTGTATTTGCTTGAGGTATTTTGGGATATCTAGCTGTGACAGAGCTCGGATCTTGGCTGGGTTTGCTTCAATTCCTCTACCGGATACGATGAAGCCCAGCAGCTTTCCAGCTGGTACGCCGAAAACGCATTTTTCCAGATTTAGCTTGATGTCATATGCTCTGAGATTGTCGAATGTGAGCCTCAAGTCGTCTACTAGAGTTTCGAATGTGATGCCTCTACTGTTTTGCCGATCTGGGTAGCCAGACATGTCTGAATCATGCGCTGATATGTTGCGCCGGTGTTTTTAAGTCCGAAGGGCATCGTGTTGAAGCAGAATGGTCCATATGGAGTAATGAATGCCGTTGCGGCTTGATCTACTTCTGCCATCTTGATTTGATGATAGCCGGAGTATGCGTCCAGGAAGCACAACGAATCGTGCCCTGCAGTGGCATCGATGATTTGGTCGATGTGGGGGAGGGGGAAGGGATCCTTTGGGCAAGCTTTATTTAGGTCTTCGAAATCGACACATAGGCGCCAGGATTTGTCCTTCTTTGGTACCATTACCAGGTTTGCTAGCCAATCCGGATGTTTGATGTCTCTGATGAATCCAGCTTCCAATAGTTTGGCTAGCTCTTCTCCCATTGCGTGTCGTTTGGGTTCGGAAAATCGTCGAAGAATTACAAAATGAATGAAGATACTTTAGGGTATTTAGATACATGAGACGAAGAGAGCACGAGCCGATTAAAGATCACTTGAACAAGGCACCGGTAAGATCGGAGAATGATAACTGCAAACTGAGAATGAATAAATCTGAATTGATGGACTCCAGATGACAAACTGAGAAGACTCTTGAATAACTCTGGATGGATGAAAAGAATTCTCACGATCAAAACAATTATGAGAGGATGGCAACAAGCTAGCACCATGAATCTTGAAGAGAATAGAGCAAGATTAAAGAGAAACTCTTCTTCGGTCTTCAAATGATGAGAATGACAACGCGAAACACCACCAAGAATTATTTAGACACTCCGAAAGAATCAAAACGAAGAGGTTGAGCCAACGATGAAAATAATTGTGAAAGATCTAGGAGATGGCATTTGACTGATGATAACTCATTCTTACGTCAAACTTCGAAAAGAATTTTTAAGGACATCTCCGGGAGAATTAGAAGAGTCAGGTAAGATCCTGGGAAAAGACCTGTGGGTTAGGGCCCACTCAAAAGAACACCGTTGAAAAGATTTAAAAGAGATGTTGCACCGTTTGAATTAAATGACTTGAATGAGATACCAATCTCGAAAGAGCTTGAACGAATGCAGAGTGGAAACACGAATCTTCGAGATATCTTGAGCACTCTGGAACAATAGAATAGCGAGAAATGAATAAATATGAGGAGCACCGTCAAGAGAAGGTATTTGAGACGAGAAAAAGGGGATATAATCGACAAATCTTGACTTGAATCCACCGCAGAAGAGAAAGGAATGAGGAATGACGAACTTGAAGCTCCATTAGGATCTTCATGAGAATCACCGGATAAGAACATTGATGGAAAAGAATGGAGAAACTTCCCATCAATAAAATGGATACTCGATTAAGAAATCTGAGTCCTTGAAGAAAAAGGGGTGGGAGGGCGGGAAAACAAAAACAACTTGGGACGGATGAAACAAACACCGTTGAGAGAACTGAGAGGTGATCTTGCGAATGTTGAAATGATCGGATCCACTTGAAGAGAAAGACGCTGGTTGAAAAGGGTTGACATGACAATCTCGATTGTCGAGAAGGATTGGTATTCACATCGGAGTATGAGAACACCATTTCGGAAAGGTATGGAATCAACACTTGACATTGAAGCAACTCGAATACCACAACTCAAAACAAAAACAAAGGACTGGCTTGCAGAATAAGCCTGAACAAACATATGATAGAGATTCCGTCCGAAGTTTTCGTGGTGGGGCCCACACGGGCTCGAGTGTACAGCACCATCATGTACAAGGCAGTGCACATGACATACGAAGTGTCCCCGAACCAGCATAGCCAAGGGTTCTTTAAGACACAATGAGACCACTGTAAAAACGACCGTGAATAGGCGGACCACTAGACGTCGAACCCCAATTTCATATCATACATCTGTCGAAAAGATATCCTAAGAGCTACTTGAATTCCCACCTATGAAACTCCCGAAATTTTCCGGTTATGCAATCAGGTGTTGGGGATACAGGGGAAGCATAATATCTCACCCAAAACTAGCAAATCCTACATCCAGCTGTATCCATCCTTCAACACATAACCAAGAAACCTTCGGAAATCATCTACCTCAACCTTCGAAAATCATCCGTTATACAAGTTATGGCGATACTCCCGAACTCCCGCCCCAGTACTGGGTGGCGTCGAGGTTATCTCACCAACGAACTGCATAAAAGAGATTTTCGATGTCGGCGTACTAAACTCAGGTATTCCAGAACTGCAACGATAAAATTATGATGACAACACCTCAGAGCTCAACTCCCCGGGACACTTCCACAAAACCCCTGACAGGAGGCACCAAGACAATGTTCTCATCATAAAACCATCGGAACGATTCCAAGATACCCGCGTGATCCTAAAAAAAATTTTAGTGAAATTTGAGAAGAGAAGAGTCAAAACTCTACGTCAGGATGCCTTACCAGAGCGATGAGGAGACTGGGAAGTAAAAAGAATTCCTAAACTCTCCGATATATAATTCCTAAATGACTCAAAACATTTTTTTCTAGACACAAACTCGGCTGCTAAAAACGATCAATCAGTGGGGCTCCTAAGGTCGGGGAAGGCTCTGATTACCAACTTGTAACGCCCTCGATGCGGCTATATCTCCCACGTGTCGAAGCACGACTTAGAGGCATAACCGCATTGAAAGCAATGTCGCAAGTGAGGTAATCTTCACACAACCCATGTAATACATAAGGGAAAGAGATACATAGTTGGCTTACAATCGCCACTTCACACAATTACATGAATAAAGCATTACACCATCCAGATACAATCAAGGTCCGTCTACGGAACCAAAATAAAAGAAGAACCCCAAATGCGACAAAGGTCCCCGATCGACCCCAACTGGGCTCCACTACTGATCAACTAGAACGAAACAACACAAAGGGCAAGATCTTCATCGAGCTCCTCCTGAGCTTGGTTACGACATCTGCACGGACTCAACGACACCTGCAAGCTGGTTTTGGAAGTATCTGTGAGCCACAGGGACTCAGCAATCTCGCACCCGCGAGATCAAGACTATTTAAGCTTATGGGTAAGGATGGAGTAATGAGGTGGAGCTGCAGCAAGCGACTAGCATATATGGTGGCTAACAAACGCAAATGAGAGCGAGAAGAGAAGGCAAAGCACGGTCGATAAAAGTATGATCAAGAAGTGATCCTATAACAACCTACGTCAGGCATAACTCCAACAACCATGTTCACTTCCCGGACCCCGCCGGAAAGAGACCATCATGGTTACACACGCGGTTGATGTATTTTAATTAAGGTCAACTTCGGGTTTTCTACAACCGGACGTTAACAAATTCCCATCTGCCCATAACCGCGGGCACGGCTAGCGAAAGATCATACCCTGCAGGGGTGTCCCAACTTAGCCCATCACAAGCTCTCACGGTCAACGAAGGAATAGACCTCCACCCGAGACATTCCGATCAGACTCGGTATCCCGGTACAACAAGACATTTCGACAGGGTAAAACTAAACCAGCAACACCGCCCGAATGTGCCGACAAATCCCGATAGGAGCTGCACATATCTCTTTCTCAGGGCACACTCAGATTGTCTTAGGTGCGGGTAGGCCAACCCAGAGTTGCCCCTGGTGGCCACCGGCAGCTGACAGGTTGGACCAACACTCAGAGGAGCACTGGCCCGGGGGGGTAAAATAATGATGACCCTCAGGAGCGCGACTCCCAAGGGAAAAGAAAAGGCTAGGTGGCAAATGGTAAAACCAATGTTGGGCATTGCTGGAGAAGCTTTACTTAAGGCGAACTGTCAAGGGGTTCCCATTATAGCCCAACCGCCTAAGGGACGCAAAATCCGGGAACATAACACCGATATGACGGAAACTAGGGCGGCAAGAGTGGAACAAAACACCAGGCATAAGGCCGAGCCTTCCACCCTTTACCAAGTATATAGATGCATTAATTAAGTAAGATATATTGTGATATCCCAACAAGCAAATAAATGTTCCAACAAGGAATGGTATCCCCATGTTCCAACAAGGAACAAACTTCAATCTTCACCTGCAACTAACAACGCTATAAGAGGGGCTGAGCAAAGCGGTAACATAGCCAATCAACGGTTTGCTAGGACATGGTGGGTTAGAGGTTGAACATGGCAATTTGGGTGGCTGACAAGCAAGTGGTAGGCATCGTAGCATTGGCATGGCAAAAGAGCGAGCAAACTAGCATAGCAAAGATAGTAGTGATTTCGAGGGTATGATCATCTTGCCTGAAATCCCGCAAGGAAGAAGAACGAGTCCATGAAGAAGACAAACGGACGTAGACGAATGGATCCTCACAAACGCGACGTTATCGGAACCAACCCGAAGAAGCAATCACCGGAAAAGAAGCACACAACCTAGTAAATAACCACCACAACAACATGGCATGATGCACAAACGAGTATGATGCATGTCCGGTTTAATGAAGCATGGCATGGCAAAGTGCACAAGCAGTTCTACAAATTAAGTGGAGATCAATATGCAACGAGTTGCATATTGACGAAACACCACAACAAGTTATTTAGTTTGATCTCGTTTATGTACTCAACAATATTAAATGTTGGTTAACATGGCAAGAGGGTGAAGCAAAGTAAATCTACCTATCTAGTCAAGTTTAAATGAGGCCGGGAGCAACGAACAACAATTCCGGAAACTCCCCATATGCATATTTTAGATTAGGTCCTGTTCTGCCCTAAACACAATTTTAGAGTTGTTTAAAATGCAAATAAAGGTCACCATGATAAACTAGGCAAAATTCCACCCCATTTACATATAAAGTTTATTAAAATTGGAGTTACGGTTATTTAGTTATGAAATAAAGCATTTTAGCATGGCATAGGAGCAAATTAATGCAAACAGCATTTTTATCATCTCAAACATAGATGAAAGTTGGATATTATTAATCTACACAAAATTCTGAGCAAGTTTCATATATAAAACATTTTAATCCGATGCAGGGTTCGTGAGCTATTAAATGCATGAACATGAGGGTCTAATCTGTAAAACTGGCAATCCCTGGAATAATTGGACAAATTCACAGAACGAGAAAAAAAACATGATCGGGCTGAATCTGAACAGTGCACTGGGCAGCCCAACAAGAGTAAAAAAACAAGAGGAGGGGGCGCTGGGGGACGGCTCACCCAGGGCCTTGGGCCGGTCGGTGGAGAGGCTAAAGCGGGGCGCTGGGCCTTGGAGGCAGCAGGCCGGCTGGGGGGGCTTGTTGCGGCTGCAGCCCACGCAGCTGGCCAGCGCGGTCAACGCGAGCGGGGACGAGCGGGCGAGCGAGCTGCTCTGTTCGTCAGGAAGCAGAGCAGCGGCGGCGAGCTGGCTTGGCGGCAACGCGGCGGCGGGATCCGGCCAGGAAGGGCCGTGGCTGGAGGAGGAGGTGGATCCAGCCGGATCCGAGGCAGGAAAGGGCGCGGACGACATCGGTGAGGAGCACGGCGATGGGGCGTGATGCAGGGGAGACAGACAGGGTCCCGAAAGGCGGCTTCGCGGATCCAGCGGGACGAACGGGCGACGGCGGAACGGTTGACTCGGAGCAGAGCAAGGGCATCCATGGCGGCCATCCACGGCTCCAGGCAGGGAGCTTCGGGCGGCCATGGCGTGGACGAGGCGAAGCAGTGCGACGACGGTGGCATGGAGCAAGGGCGAGCTCCTGCTCGTTCCTGGGAAGGAGAGAGGCCACCGTGAGAGAGAGAAAGAGAGGGAAAACAGGAGGAAGAGGAGGGCCGACGGTGCTCATCTGCTGTTGCTGCTTGGGTGGCGCGCATGGGAAACACGTGAAGATGCAGGGGTGCCTGGCGCTGCGGGATCGGGGCTCCACTGCTCGAGCTCCTCGGGCGCGTGCTCACGCACGAGATCGAGAGGAGGCTGGGCCTCGGGAACCGAGGAGGTGGCGGCTGTGGTTGTGGATTTTTGGATCGGAAGGACTGGTGGGATGGGGATCGAGGGGAGACGGCTGGCCTGTGGGTGGCTGCGAGAAGGATCTGGGGAGATCCCAAGGCGGAAGGTGAGTGCGGCGGCGGCGGCAGGGACAAACTGCCTAGAAGTTAGGGTTTGTCCAAAATGACTAAGGGTGGACTATATATACCCCACAGATTAGGTTAAGGGCTATCTCGGTCCCTCGGATCGAAAACGGACGGTCGCGAGAGAAAAAAAATAGCTAGGGAGTCCAAAAGAGAAAACAGAGATATTTTGTAGATGTTAGGGGATGATCCGGACACAACGGTAATGACTGCCCGGGTCGGGTTTAGGGGAGTTTTCGGACGCACGCAAGAGGGGTTTGACAAAACGCCATGGAGACAAAGGGTTTTGAGTATTGTGCAAAGAGGGTCAAACGGTCGGGCAACAACAGAATGGTCGGTCTGAGAAAGGTCAACAAAGACGAGGAAGAAGCGGCAACTAACAACGGATGCATGTTTTATGAAAACATGCAGATGCAATGCGCATGATGCTATGAGACAAGATGCATAACAAAAACAAAATGCAAAACAACAGACAAAAACCCAACCACGAAGGAAATAAAATAACACACCTCCGGAAAAGGCAAGAGTTGGAGTTACGAATATGGAAAATTGCATCCGGGGCGTTACAACACTCCACCACTACGAGAGGATCTCGTCCCGAGTTCTAGGATGGCACCGGAGGGAAAAGGAAGAGGAGAGGTAAAACTAAGTTGCTTCTTTTACAAATGAGTGAAACCAAAGAACCTTGCGAGGTTGAACAAATTCGAGAAAAGAATACCACGAAGGTGAACTAGGTCGAAAACACTACATTAGAAATGAGGGACAAAGAGCATTTGCGAAAAAACCTTGAGGTTGAAGGGAAGATATATATTGAAAACACGGCGGTTAAGGAAGGGGACCAAGGAAGACCAAATTCGAACAGCACTCCGGTTGAAAAGTGATACAAGACTGGATAAGATGAAAAGAACTTGAGCAGAGGACACGACACTCTGGTTAAATGGATAAGCACGAAAAGAACATGATCTTTGACAAACGAGATGATGGGTTGAAAAGAGCAACATCACAATGACTCCGGAATGAAGGGAAACAAGATCTTGAGAGATCACAGATACAACAAATGCTAGAATGGAGTTGTTGAAAACCAACAACGAAAAGAATAATCTTGATATGGTCTTATGAAATACATCTCAAATTATGAGATGACAACCTGCCACTCACGGGAAGAAGAATTGGATTGATATGAACGAGGAGACGAGAAACTTATTTCACCGGGAGGATAATGAAGTACTTGGATCATTTACAAGCACCATAAATGGCAACAATCCTTAGGGAAGGCTTTAGGTGAAATCTATACCAAGATAACTCCAATGAAGAGATTGACGGTTGAAAAGATCTCTTGAACAAAGAGAAAAAGATGGATTTAAATATGTCACTCTTGAAAACTTGTGACTCACGAAGCAACGAAGGGGAATTATCAAGAAGGACATAATACCACCTCCAAAGATACGGTAGAAAGAAATTGCACTCGGATAGCAAGATGAAGAATGCTTGAACTCCTCAAAACAAAACATGTGTTGAGCACCATGTTTATTTTTGAGTATAGCTTGGCTGATCTTAACTTCAAGAGAAATCTTGAAGAACAATTGAAGAATGAAAAGAATCCTTTACGAACCACCATGTAGAGCCTCCATGAAGAACTCCAGTAATAAAAGGATGATAGAAAGAAAGAGAAGTTGAAAACACAAGGTGAAGCCTTGCGATGATTTAGATGGAGCTTCGCGACGAGATAATGCGGAAAACTTAGAACTCCGGAAGAAAGATGAACAACAAGCATCCAAGAATTTTATTCCTCCTGGACAAACTCTGAAGGAAAGGATTAATCACTTGGATGAAACCAGAATAAGAATTATGTTATGCGTATCCTTCACCAATTTAAATTGATGACAAGCAACGGATTTGGCATACCACTTATTCTTGTAGAAAGGATTAAGAGAGATATGGCGTAAACTTGAGAAGGTCTTCAACGAACCACCGGTAGGATTTGGAAAGAACGAATGAATTGATATGATAACAAAGAAAGAGAACTCTTGAACGAACCACCGTAAGAATTGAAATTGAACGTAGCAAATGCACAAATCACCGGGAAGAATTGCAAAATGAATGAAGATACTTTAGGGTATTTAGATACATGAGACGAAGAGAGCACGAGCCGATTAAAGATCACTTGAACAAGGCACCGGTAAGATCGGAGAATGATAACTGCAAACTGAGAATGAATAAATCTGAATTGATGGACTCCGGATGACAAACTGAGAAGACTCTTGAATAACTCCGGATGGATGAAAAGAATTCTCACGATCAAAACAATTATGAGAGGATGGCAACAAGCTAGCACCATGAATCTTGAAGAGAATAGAGCAAGATTAAAGAGAAACTCTTCTTCGGTCTTCAAATGATGAGAATGACAACGCGAAACACCACCAAGAATTATTTAGACACTCCGAAAGAATCAAAACGAAGAGGTTGAGCCAACGATGAAAATAATTGTGAAAGATCTAGGAGATGGCATTTGACTGATGATAACTCATTCTTACGTCAAACTTCGAAAAGAATTTTTAAGGACATCTCCGGGAGAATTAGAAGAGTCAGGTAAGATCCTGGGAAAAGACCTGTGGGTTAGGGCCCACTCAAAAGAACACCGTTGAAAAGATTTAAAAGAGATGTTGCACCGATTGAATTAAATGACTTGAATGAGATACCAATCTCGAAAGAGCTTGAACGAATGCAGAGTGGAAACACGAATCTTCGAGATATCTTGAGCACTCCGAAACAATAGAATAGCGAGAAATGAATAAATATGAGGAGCACCATCAAGAGAAGGTATTTGAGACGAGAAAAAGGGGATATAATCGACAAATCTTGACTTGAATCCACCGGAGAAGAGAAAGGAATGAGGAATGACGAACTTGAAGCTCCATTAGGATCTTCATGAGAATCACCAGATAAGAACATTGATGGAAAAGAATGGAGAAACTTCCCATCAATAAAATGGATACTCGATTAAGAAAGCTGAGTCCTTGAAGAAAAAGGGGTGGGAGGGCGGGAAAACAAAAACAACTTGGGACGGATGAAACAAACACCGTTGAGAGAACGGAGAGGTGATCTTGCGAATGTTGAAATGATCGGATCCACTTGAAGAGAAAGACGCTGGTTGAAAAGGATTGACATGACAATCTCGATTGTCGAGAAGGATTGGTATTCACATCGGAGTATGAGAACACCATTTCGGAAAGGTATGGAATCAACACTTGACATTGAAGCAACTCGAATACCACAACTCAAAACAAAAACAAAGGACTGGCTTGCAGAATAAGCCTGAACAAACATATGATAGAGATTCCGTCCGAAGTTTTCGTGGTGGGGCCCACACGGGCTCGAGTGTACAGCACCATCATGTACAAGGCAGTGCACATGACATACGAAGTGTCCCTGAACCAGCATAGCCAAGGGTTCTTTAAGACACAACGAGACCACTGTAAAAACGACCGTGAATAGGCGGACCACTAGACGTCGAACCCCAATTTCATATCATACATCTGTCGAAAAGATATCCTAAGAGCTACTTGAATTCCCACCTATGAAACTCCCGAAATTTTCCGGTTATGCAATCAGGTGTTGGGGATACAGGGGAAGCATAATATCTCACCCAAAACTAGCAAATCCTACATCCAGTTGTATCCATCCTTCAACACATAACCAAGAAACCTTCGGAAATCATCTACCTCAACCTTCGAAAATCGTCCGTTATACAAGTTATGGCGATACTCCCGAACTCCCGCCCCAGTACTGGGTGGCGTCGAGGTTATCTCACCAACGAACTGCATAAAAGAGATTTTCGATGTCGGCGTACTAAACTCAGGTATTCCAGAACTGCAACGATAAAATTATGATGACAACACCTCAGAGCTCAACTCCCCGGGACACTTCCACAAAACCCCTGACAGGAGGCACCAAGACAATGTTCTCATCATAAAACCATCGGAACGATTCCAAGATACCCGCGTGATCCTAAAAAAAAATTTAGTGAAATTTGAGAAGAGAAGAGTCAAAACTCTATGTCAGGATGCCTTACCAGAGCGATGAGGAGACTGGGAAGTAAAAAGAATTCCTAAACTCTCCGATATATGATTCCTAAATGACTCAAAACATTTTTTTCTAGACACAAACTCGGCTGCTAAAAACGATCAATCAGTGGGGCTCCTAAGGTCGGGGAAGGCTCTGATTACCAACTTGTAACGCCCTCGATGCGGCTATATCTCCCACGTGTCGAAGCACGACTTAGAGGCATAACCGCATTGAAAGCAATGTCGCAAGTGAGGTAATCTTCACACAACCCATGTAATACATAAGGGAAAGAGATACATAGTTGGCTTACAATCGCCACTTCACACAATTACATGAATAAAGCATTACACCATCCAGATACAATCAAGGTCCGTCTACGGAACCAAAATAAAAGAAGAACCCCAAATGCGACAAAGGTCCCCGATCGACCCCAACTGGGCTCCACTACTGATCAACTAGAACGAAACAACACAAAGGGCAAGATCTTCATCGAGCTCCTCCTGAGCTTGGTTACGACATCTGCACGGACTCAACGACACCTGCAAGCTGGTTTTGGAAGTATCTGTGAGCCACAGGGACTCAGCAATCTCGCACCCGCGAGATCAAGACTATTTAAGCTTATGGGTAAGGATGGAGTAATGAGGTGGAGCTGCAGCAAGCGACTAGCATATATGGTGGCTAACAAACGCAAATGAGAGCGAGAAGAGAAGGCAAAGCACGGTCGATAAAAGTATGATCAAGAAGTGATCCTATAACAACCTACGTCAGGCATAACTCCAACAACCATGTTCACTTCCCGGACCCCGCCGGAAAGAGACCATCATGGTTACACACGCGGTTGATGTATTTTAATTAAGGTCAACTTCGGGTTTTCTACAACCGGACGTTAACAAATTCCCATCTGCCCATAACCGCGGGCACGGCTAGCGAAAGATCATACCCTGCAGGGGTGTCCCAACTTAGCCCATCACAAGCTCTCACGGTCAACGAAGGAATAGACCTCCACCCGAGACATTCCGATCAGACTCGGTATCCCGGTACAACAAGACATTTCGACAGGGTAAAACTAAACCAGCAACACCGCCCGAATGTGCCGACAAATCCCGATAGGAGCTGCACATATCTCTTTCTCAGGGCACACTCAGATTGTCTTAGGTGCGGGTAGGCCAACCCAGAGTTGCCCCTGGTGGCCACCGGCAGCTGACAGGTTGGACCAACACTCAGAGGAGCACTGGCCCGGGGGGGTAAAATAATGATGACCCTCAGGAGCGCGACTCCCAAGGGAAAAGAAAAGGCTAGGTGGCAAATGGTAAAACCAATGTTGGGCATTGCTGGAGAAGCTTTACTTAAGGCGAACTGTCAAGGGGTTCCCATTATAGCCCAACCGCGTAAGGGACGCAAAATCCGGGAACATAACACCGATATGACGGAAACTAGGGCGGCAAGAGTGGAACAAAACACCAGGCATAAGGCCGAGCCTTCCACCCTTTACCAAGTATATAGATGCATTAATTAAGTAAGATATATTGTGATATCCCAACAAGCAAATAAATGTTCCAACAAGGAACGGTATCCCCATGTTCCAACAAGGAACAAACTTCAATCTTCACCTGCAACTAACAACGCTATAAGAGGGGCTGAGCAAAGCGGTAACATAGCCAATCAACGGTTTGCTAGGACATGGTGGGTTAGAGGTTGAACATGGCAATTTGGGTGGCTGACAAGCAAGTGGTAGGCATCGTAGCATTGGCATGGCAAAAGAGCGAGCAAACTAGCATAGCAAAGATAGTAGTGATTTCGAGGGTATGATCATCTTGCCTGAAATCCCGCAAGGAAGAAGAACGAGTCCATGAAGAAGACAAACGGACGTAGACGAATGGATCCTCACAAACGCGACGTTATCGGAACCAACCCGAAGAAGCAATCACCGGAAAAGAAGCACACAACCTAGTAAATAACCACCACAACAACATGGCATGATGCACAAACGAGTATGATGCATGTCCGGTTTAATGAAGCATGGCATGGCAAAGTGCACAAGAAGTTCTACAAATTAAGTGGAGATCAATATGCAACGAGTTGCATATTGACGAAACACCACAACAAGTTATTTAGTTTGATCTCGTTTATGTACTCAACAATATTAAATGTTGGTTAACATGGCAAGAGGGTGAAGCAAAGTAAAACTACCTATCTAGTCAAGTTTAAATGAGGCCGGGAGCAACGAACAACAATTCCGGAAACTCCCCATATGCATATTTTAGATTAGGTCCTGTTCTGCCCTAAACACAATTTTAGAGTTGTTTAAAATGCAAATAAAGATCACCATGATAAACTAGGCAAAATTCTACCCCATTTACATATAAAGTTTATTAAAATTGGAGTTACGGTTATTTAGTTATGAAATAAAGAATTTTAGCATGGCATAGGAGCAAATTAATGCAAACAGCATTTTTATCATCTCAAACATAGATGAAAGTTGGATATTATTAATCTACACAAAATTCTGAGCAAGTTTCATATATAAAACATTTTAATCCGATGCAGGGTTCGTGAGCTATTAAATGCATGAACATGAGGGTCTAATCTGTAAAACTGGCAATCCCTGGAATAATTGGACAAATTCACAGAACGAGAAAAAAAACATGATCGGGCTGAATCTGAACAGTGCACTGGGCAGCCCAACAAGAGTAAAAAAAACAAGAGGAGGGGGCGCTGGGGGTCGGCTCACCCAGGGCCTTGGGCCGGTCGGTGGAGAGGCTAAAGCGGGGCGCTGGGCCTTGGAGGCAGCAGGCCGGCTGGGGGGGCTTGTTGCGGCTGCAGCCCACGCAGCTGGCCAGCGCGGTCAACGCGAGCGGGGATGAGCGGGTGAGCGAGCTGCTCTGTTCATCAGGAAGCAGAGCAGCAGCGGCGAGCTGGCTTGGCGGCAGCGCGGCGGCGGGATCCGGCCAGGAAGGGCCGTGGCTGGAGGAGGAGGTGGATCCAGCCGGATCCGAGGCAGGAAAGGGCGCGGACGACATCGGTGAGGAGCACGGCGATGGGGCGTGATGCAGGGGAGACAGACAGGGTCCCGAAAGGCGGCTTCGCGGATCCAGCGGGACGAACGGGCGACGGCGGAACGGTTGACTCGGAGCAGAGCAAGGGCATCCATGGCGGCCATCCACGGCGTCGGGCAGGGAGCTTCGGGCGGCCATGGCGTGGACGAGGCGAAGCAGTACGACGACGGCGGCATGGAGCAAGGGCGAGCTCCTGCTCGTTCCTGGGAAGGAGAGAGGCCACCGTGAGAGAGAGAAAGAGAGGGAAAACGGGAGGAAGAGGAGGGCCGGCGGTGCTCATCTGCTGTTGCTGCTTGGGTGGCGCGCACGGGAAACACGGGAAGATGCAGGGGTGCCTGGCGCTGCGGGATCGGGGCTCCACTGCTTGAGCTCCTCGGGCGCGTGCTCACGCACGAGATCGAGAGGAGGCTGGGCCTCGGGAACCGAGGAGGTGGCGGCTGTGGTTGTGGATTTTTGGATCGGAAGGACTGGTGGGATGGGGATCGAGGGGAGACGGCTGGCCTGTGGGTGGCTGCGAGAAGGATCTGGGGAGATCCCAAGGCGGAAGGTGAGTGCGGCGGCGGCGGCAGGGACAAACTGCCTAGAAGTTAGGGTTTGTCCAAAATGACTAAGGGTGGACTATATATACCCCACAGATTAGGTTAAGGGCTATCTCGGTCCCTCGGATCGAAAATGGACGGTCGCGAGAGAAAAAAAAATAGCTAGGGAGTCCAAAAGAGAAAACAGAGATATTTTGTAGATGTTAGGGGATGATCCGGACACAACGGTAATGACTGCCCGGGTCGGGTTTAGGGGAGTTTTCGGACGCACGCAAGAGGGGTTTGACGAAACGCCTTGGAGACAAAGGGTTTTGAGTATTGTGCAAAGAGGGTCAAACGGTCGGGCAACAACAGAATGGTCGGTCTGAGAAAGGTCAACAGAGACGAGGAAGAAGCGGCAACTAACAACGGATGCATGTTTTATGAAAACATGCAGATGCAATGCGCATGATGCTATGAGACAAGATGCATAACAAAAACAAAATGCAAAACAACAGACAAAAACCCAACCACAAAGGAAATAAAATAACACACCTCCGGAAAAGGCAAGAGTTGGAGTTACGAATATGGAAAATTGCATCCGGGGCGTTACATTAAAGGAGGTGGACTTGGATCTCTTATCGAGTATCACATCGTCCCTATTCACCGTAGAGCGCAGCGCGGTGAGTTCCTCTGCCGCTAGGGCTTCGGATAGTGCCTCTAAGGCTAATGCGGCTGTCTTGTTTTTGGCGCGGAGTGCTATGTCCGGATCACTAACGAGAGTGATTATTTCGCCGGGCTCAGGCATTTTGAGCTTCATGTACCCGTAATGGGGTACAGCTTGAAAAATTGTGAATGCCTCTCGTCCTAATATAGCGTGATATCCGCTGTTGAACGGGGCCACTTGGAACGTGACTTCTTCGGATCTGTAATTGTCCGGCGAGCCGAATACCACATCGAGTGTGATTTTTCCTGTGCAGCGCGCCTCCCGGCTAGGGATTATTCCTCTAAAGGTTGTGCTGCTTCGTTCAATGCGGCTCCAGTCTATTTCCATTTTTTGAAGGGTTTCCTCGTAGATGAGGTTTAATCCGCTGCTGCCATCCATGAGGACTTTTGTAAGTCGAAAGCGGTCCACTATTGGGCTAAGTACTAGTGCGGCTGGAGCTCGGGCTGTTCGGAATTTAGGTTCATCGCTGGCGTTGAAGGTGATGGCTGTGTCGCTCCATGGATTGGTTGTTGCTACTTGGTAGACTTCGGCAAGGCTGCGGATTGTTCGTTTCCGCATATTATTTGATGCGAAAGTCTCGAAGACTGTTGATACCGTACCGATGTTGTTGGAGTGGTTTTCCGGGGCTAGAAGCTTCTTTCCACTTTTGGCCACCTGCCGTAATATCCAACATGCTCGAAGGCTATGTGTTGGGATGGTGCCTTCTGTACTGTGAATTTTACAGGGTCCGCTAAGCCATCCCTCCAGTACGGTTCCGTGCCCTCTATGGGGTATTTGCTTTTTGATTTTTGTATCTGGTGCCTGAGTGTAATGCACCCTTTTATTGCGGACTAGGGTTATATTCGGGGCCGGATTGTCCCAAAACTTATTTTCGGTTGTCCGGAAACTCTCCATCGCACAGTACTTTCGTACTATGGACGCCAGGTCGGCAAAGCGTGTAATTTCACGACGGCTGACGGCGTTCAAGATTCCCTCGTCCGTGCAATGATTGCAAAAAATTGAGATTGCGTTTTCCTCTCGGCAGTCCTTTATCCTGTCCATAACCAGGAGGAATCTGGCCCAGTAGTGATGTACTGTCTCAACGGGCTCTTGCCGGATTAGAGATAGATCGCATATGTCTGGGCGGGTGGGTGGAATTAAGTCCGGAACCCTACCCATCTCAAGGCTCGAGGGCCGAGAAGTTTCCAAATTTCAAAGCTTGGATTGCTGGACGTTGTCCAACGAGTCTGGTCTGATGCCTGACTTTAAGTTCAGTGCTTGATCGAAGTCCGTCCCTCCGCGGGAATCCGGCATGGGGGGTTCGGGAGTCGGGACATGACTAGTTTTCAGTACAGGAGAAGAGTCGCCGCATTGTTCCTCTACCACTGCAACGTGGTGGGTGACCTGGGGGGAGTTAATCTCTCTCAGATCGGTTTTAAGCCCAATCTGATTTTAGTCTGTAGTGACTCCCAGGGCGGCGATGCGATCCAAGAGCTCGTTTATGGACGAGAGCTCTATTGGATCCAGCCGCTCGGAGAATTCCGAGCTGACGTGAAGATTGCTTTTGACGACTTGAGAGGTCATTGTCAAAGCGGTGGCCAGACAGGCGGTCATAAGAAAACCACCTAGCCGGATAGTTTGGCTGGCGGCCAAGGCTCCTTTGGCGAAAATACCGTCCTTGAAGACGGGAGGAGGCATCCTTCCTATCGGTGACGACATAGAGGAACTCTCAATGAAATCACCAATGTCGGTGTCAAAACCGGCGGATCTCGGGTAGGGGGTCCCGAACTGTGCGTCTAGGCGGATGGTAACAGGAGACAAGGGACACGATGTTTTACCCAGGTTCGGGCCCTCTTGATGGAGGTAAAACCCTACGTCCTGCTTGATTAATATTGATATTGTGGATGTTTACAAGAGTGGATCTACCACGAGATCAAGGAGGCTAAACCCTAGAAGCTAGCCTATGGTATGATTGTAATGGTTGTTGTTGTTGTGTCCTACGGACTAGAGCCATCCGGTTTATATAGACACCGGAGAGGGCTAGGGTTACATAGAGTCGGTTACAATGGTAGGAGATCTACATATCCGTATCGCCAAGCTTGCCTTCCACGCCAAGGAAAGTCCCATCCGGACACGGGACGAAGTCTTCAATCTTGTATCTTCATAGTCTTGGAGTCCGGTCGATGATGATAGTCCGG
>NC_057795.1:378464534-378466412 GCF_018294505.1 Triticum aestivum | reverse complement strand
GACCACGACACCCCGACCCCGACACCCCGACCCCCTGACCCCTGACCCCGACACCCAGACACCCCGACACCCGACCCCGAGGCCGACGGGGTCTTAGATTTGTGAATTATTAGTTAGGTCATATATTTTTTGATTTTGGTATGAAAAACATCATATATAATTGTGTTGATTGGGTTGATTTAAATGTGCAGTTGTTTCACCGCTGCGAGGTTTGGTGTTCGATGACCTCGCCGTGCGTTTGACGAGCTCTGCCCCTTCGTTCATGGGTGAGCACAAATGACATGTCCTCCTCCACCCATTAATTATTTGCTCTGTTCCGGTGTTCGTGCCGATGAAATTTGATAGCTAGCTATATATGTGTCTTGAATCATCAGTATGCGTAACCAATATGTGTCTCCTGTTCGAAAGCGTCATAGTTATAAATATGCATGCATTTGCATATTTATAACCTTGATTCTTTCGAATTGTCCAACGCTATCCATGGACAGCCCAAGTATGTGTAGATTGGGTTCATATTCCCATATGCTTTGCTCCGAATCCGACGCATAAATTTCGTCAGTGCCTCCCTTGTTATTCTTCGGGTACACATCCTCTCTGTTTATTGCAGAGATGTGTATCAGGAGAACAGCAGGGAGGTGCTGCCGAAATTTTGCGTAGGATCCGGAGCAAAGCATATGGGAATATTAACCCAATCTACACATACTCAGGTGGGATTAGGACCTATCACTACCTATTAGAGTGTAGGTTGCATGGACGTAATAAAATTGACAAAGTAGATCAACTGATGAATATATACATGGTGAATTATATATATAATTGTTGTGTGTCCAGTAGCTCTGAAAGTCAAGATGAGTGATCATGCGTGGATGTATACCAGTCACGCTGGTCAGAACAAATGGAGCGCTGAATGGTTCACAAAAACCAAGGGGTTTGTGCAAGCCGCATTTGCAAATGGCCAGAGAAAAAACTGGTGCCCCTGTTTTCGGTGCGGCAATTGGGAAAAGAGGAAAGAGGCTGAAATGGGCAAACACCTGCAGAAGAATGGTTTTACGCCCAATTATACGGTGTGGACATTTCATGGTGAGTCTGTCCAACGTGACCGAGCTGAGGTGGATCGTCATTGCACCAACGAGCATGGTACCGGGATGGAAAACATGGTGCAAGACTATGATGATGCTCGGGATTCGGACGAGGAGATGGAGGAATCTGCAAAGGCCTTCAATGAAATGTTGGAGTCTTCAAAATATCCGCTCCACGAGCACACTGAGCTTTGCCAGTTGGATGCCATCTCACAAGTAATGGCTCTAAAGGCTCAGTTCAACTTGGGCAGAGAATGCTACGACGCCATTATGACAGTATTTGGACGCTTTCTACCCAAAGGCCATGTAATGCCTGCAAACCTGTACCAGTCGGACAAAATCCTCCGTTCACTGAAGATGCCCTATGAGAAGATACATGCCTGTGAGAAAGGATGTACCTTATTTAGGCTTGACTATGCGGACTTGAACTATTGTCCCGTTTGCAAGTCTTCCAGGTATATTGTGGTAGACAACAGTATGGGTGAGAAGACACAGACCAAAATCCCCGTTAGTGTTCTTCGGTATATGCCAATCGTACCAAGACTTCAACGTCTTTTCATGGTCGAAGAGACGGCCAGACAGATGACATGGCACAAAATAGGCAAAAGAACCAAACTAGATGCAGATGGGAATCTGAAGATGGTACACACATCGGATGGGGTTGCATGGAAATTTTTTGATGAATTACATGATGACAAAGCGGCAGATCCGAGGCATCCTCGAGTCGGCATCAGCATGGATGGGTTCAGTGTGTTTGGTATGACGGCAGCCCAATACAGTTGTTGGCCCGTATTTGTCT
>NC_057795.1:378420742-378464324 GCF_018294505.1 Triticum aestivum | reverse complement strand
GGGAAAAATATGAATGTGTACATCCATCTGCTTAAGGACGAATTGCAAGAAGCCTGGGATAATGGGTTCAAGACATACGACGCCTACAGCAAACGAAACTTCATAATGCGTGTCTGGTACATGTACTCGACGCATGACTTGCCGGCGTATGCGCTATTCGTTGGCTGGTGTGTGCATGGAAGGTCCCCGTGCCCCACATGCAGGGGAGCTCTTGAGTTTCGTTGGCTTCAGGCCGGTAGCAAGTTTTCTTGCTTCGACATGCATAGATAGTTTCTAGATCCTCGCCATAAGTTCAGGAAAGACAAGAAGAACTTCATCAGAGGTAGAGTTGTAAAAAACTCTGCACCACCTGTGTTGACAGGCAAACAGACCCTGGATCAGTTAAACGCTCTCAAGCCAGATCCAGAGCGTCCAGGGTACTTCAAGGGGTATAATTCTGAGCACGCTTGGACTCACAAAACATGCTTATGGGATCTGCCTTACTTCAAAGACCTCCTTTGCCCACACAACATCGACGTGATGCACACTGAGAAAAATATCGCCGAGGCACTTTTTGGTACATTGTTCGGCATAGATGGGAAGTCAAAGGATAATACTAAGGCTAGAGTCGATCTGGAGGCGCTATGTGATAGGCTGTTACAAAACATGAAAGAACCAAAAGGAAAGCAGAACTGGACGAAGCCAAAGGCATGGTTCAATCTTGGAAGGCTAGCTATGAGGGAAATTATCTTGTGGGTGAAAATGCAGTTGATGTTCCCTGATGGGTATGCAGCGAATCTAAAGAGGGGAGCGAGTCTTGATAAATTTAAGATATTTGGTCTCAAGAGTCATGATTGGCACATATGGATTGAGCGGGTAATGCCGGTGATGTTACGTGGCTTCATCCCTGAGGATGAATGGCTAGTACTGGCAGAACTCAGTTATTTCTTCCGTGTTCTTTGTGCGAAAGAACTATCGCCTGGCGTGCTAGAAGAAATGGAAGAGTTGGCGCCGGAGTTGATTTGCAAGTTAGAGAAGATCTTTCCACCGGGATTCTTTAATCCAATGCAGCATTTGATTTTGCATCTCCCGACCGAGGCAAGATTGGGGGGGCGTGCAAAATTGTTGGTGCTACCCAACTGAGAGGATGCAGAAGACGCTTCGAGAAAAATGTAAAAATAAACGTAGAATTAAAGCATCAATGGCTGAGGCATTCATCAGTAAGGAGGCGGCAAACTTCGTGACAGCACACTACGAAACCAAAAATCGTCATTTGCATAATCCGAAGCCTCGGTACAATGCTGACGAGCCTAAAAAGGGTGGATCCAACCTCAGCCTATTCAAAGGGAATCTCGCACCAGCCAGTGTTTCAAATCCAGTATCTTTGGATAATGAAGAATGGCGGACCATTTCGTTGTATATCTTCAACAACCTGATAGAAGTGCGGCCGTACATCGAGTAAGTTCTCGGTACATTGTTTCGCAACTTCTATTTCCTTTGAACTGCTCTTATTCCTGGATATTTCATACAGTTGATACGTCACCCTATTCTCATATGGACCGGTGATCCAAAAGGATTCCGTTGAAGAGTATGAGCTTCTCGCAAAGCAAGGAGGCGGCTATGCCGGTTTCATCTCTTGGTTCAAACAAACGGTAATTTCTATTAGACAATTTCAGTTCATTCGCTAATTTGTGTGTAATGCAACAACCCTTTCATATTAAACTTGTAGGCTAATTCAGATTCTATGGACGCTGAATTGAGATAAGTCGCTAATGGTTTTGACTATAAGGTCCGTTCATTTGACAAATACGACATCAACGGGTATCGCTTTCGTACCTATGGCAAAGAGCTATCTATGGCCGACCGAAAGTCTACAAATTGTTGTGTATCTGCTATCGGCGAAGGAGGTACTGAGTATTATGGGAGAGTTGAAGCAATTTATGAACCTCTATTCTATGGTGAAAACCCACCCAATGTCGTAGTCTTCAAATGTTATTGGTTTCAGCCGAAGGAGACTAGAAGGACTCATGAACATATAGGGCTAGTTGAAATCAACCAAAGCACCCATTTAGATGTTCCTGATGTCTATATTACGGCTCAACAGGCGACCCAAGTATTCTATCTACCGTGGGCCTGCCAAACTAATACAAATCTGAAAGGTTGGGATGTCGTTTATGAAGTGCCGCCACGTGCTAGACTATCTCCCCCAAAGGAAGAGGATTATGAACCTCACATTAACCCAGACACATATGAAGGAGAATTCTTCCAAGAGACACGTCTTTCCAAAAAGCGTTTCAAGAACCGGTATACTTCACCCCAAAACATTGAAGTAGACAGCGACAATGAATCCCACATCACCCCAGAGGAGGAACAAGAAGAGTTGGAACAAGAAGAGGTTACTGCTGCGGATGACCTATCAATGCTTGACTGATTACGTAAAGGTGGCCTTCCACATGTTGATGCCACTGAACCCTATGAGCCCGTCATTGATTATAGTGATGATGATGATTATGCATTTATTGATGATACTGATCAAGATTATTAGTACTGTCAGGTATTCAATTTTTTTATGTTGTACTTGATGATGATACACTTAAGTGATATACATATTATTATTCATGTCGGTATTTTTTTAGGTTGTACTAATTTCGCTTACTATTTGTCATGGCAGGTGTTGAAAGATGGAAGGGGAGCCGACTGAGGCCAAGGACAAATGTGCCCAAATTGAAGGTGTGCCACACTATCAAGGTAGCTCCAGTTTATATCAGTTCGGGCGGAACTGGGTATGTGGTTTGCTTCATGATTAATGCAATTCATTCATCATGCTAGCTTGAGCCCTTTAATTACTAATTTACTTTGTTTCTCTCTTTCAGGCATGCTACAATAAGACGGATAAGGTGCTAGAGGGGTACGACCTGTATGCCATGGCCCACACTGCCTCTTACAAGCAAGTCAAGGGGAAGGCGAGGAAAGGGGAGGAGTTTAACCCGAGCCAGATTCCCATTGATCCAGAGCAGGTGATGATATCTGATGGTGGGAGGTCCCGTGGCTCCATAGCCATTGATCTAGAGATTGCTCCTGAGCCCACGATGAGTTTAATTTGAATGGACGTTACTTGCTAGTCTTAACATTTGAGTGTCATCATGCTAACGAAACATTGGAAATGATCTTTGGTGCAGCGTAACTCCACACAAGCATCACACGATCCTTCTCCAGCTACTGGCACGAGCCAGCCCGCTCCTACACCTCCATGATCAAGGTAAGTTTCTCTATTTATTTGCTTAACAAATGCATACAGACCAAGACATAGCTTTATTTCCTCCAATATGCTTACCTTAATGACCTAGAGTTAGCTTCTTTTCCTCCAAAATGACTTAATAAGCTTACTGACCTCCAAAACCAGCCATTTTACCTAAGTTAGCTCTAAAATGATCTATACTTAGCTTTGTTTCCTCCAAAATGACCTAAGTTAGTTATAATATGCTTAGTTAACTAGGTTTGCTCAATAATGACATGTACTTAGCTTACTTATGTAAAAACGGCATAATTAGCTTAGTTAGCTCATAAACGATCCGTTTTACCTACGTTAGCTCTAAAATGATGCATTTTACCTAAGTTAGCTCATAAACGATCCATTTCACCTAAGTTACCTCACAAACGATGGCGTGCTTCTTCTTCTAGTCTTCTTCTTCTAGTCACCTTTTCCTAACTTTCTTATTTGCCATTTTGCAGATTTCATTCACTTCTCGGAAGCTAGCTTGCTATGATGGAGTGCTTGCTTTTTATTTCATTCTCTTCTAGTATTCTTCTAGCTTGCTACGATGGAACTTGCTATCTTGATGAAACTTTGCATTGTAATATGTATGTGGAACTTCCTAATGGTTGTAACTTATGTGTATGTGCAACTTGCTATGTATGAATGGATGGAACTATATATGTATGTACGATGAAACTTATGTGCTGTTAAATAGCCCTGTGAAATATATCTATATATGTCATATATGTGCTGTGAAAATTCTTGGATTTACAAAAAAACAGAAAAAAGAGCCAATATGCAGGCTCTTTGCCGTCCGCCACCGACGGCAATGGGCACTTTGCCAACAGCCGCGGACGGCAAATAAGGCACGTGGCAGCCAACTGTGCTTCATGGGAGCTGACCCATTTAGTCAGTTTGCCTACAGTGGCAGACGGCAAAGGCAGGACGAATTTTGCCGTCAGCGGCGGACGGCAAAGTCCTGCCGTTAGCCACCTAACGGACTAATAGCGAAATTTTTGCCGTCTGCGTTCTTTGCCATCCGCTGCTGATGGCAAAGGCCCCTTTGCCATCAGCCACGAAAAGCAAACGGCAACGTAGCTCTTTACCAGACCTTTCTTTACCGTCCACTTTTGCCGTCTGTGGCAGACGACAAAGACCTTTGTCGTCCGCCATTCGTTCCTTTGCCATCCGCTGTGGCGGACGGCAAACTAGCTGATTCCTGTAGTGTTATTGCAACTCCTACAAGCATATGTTCCTCCCTCATAATAATTTTCAGTAGCATCATGAATGAATTCAACAATATAACCAGTACTTGCATTCTTTTCATGATCTACAAGCATAGAAAATTTACTACTCTCCACATAAGCAAAATTCTTCTCATGAATAATAGTGGGAGCAAACTCAACAAAATAATTATCATGTGAGGCATAATCCAATTGAAAACTAAAATCAGGATGACAAGTTTCATGGTTATCATTATTCCTAATAGCATACAACTCATCACAATAATCATCATATATAGCAACTTTGTTCTCATAATCAATTGGAACCTCTTCCGAAATAGTGGGATCATCACTAAATAAAGTTGACACTCTTCCAAACCCACTTTCATATTCATCACAATAAGATTCAATATCCTCCAAAATAGTGGGATCAATACTACCTAAAGTTGACACTCTTCCAAACCCACATTCATCAATATAATCATCATAAATAGGAGGCATGCTTTCATCATAATAAATATTCTCATCAAAACTTGGGGGACTAAAAATGTCATATTCATCGAACATAGCTTCCCCAAGCTTGTGGCTTTGCATATCATTAGCATCATGGATATTCAAGGAATTCATACTAACAACATTGCAATCATGCTCATTATTCACATATTTCATGCCAAGCATTCTATGTAATTCTTCTTCTAGCACTTGAGCACAATTTTCCTTTCCATCATACTCACGAAAGATATTAAAAAGATGAAGCGTATGAGGCAAACTCAATTCCATTTTTTTGTAGTTTTCTTTTATAAACTAAACTAGTGATAAAACAAGAAACAAAAAAGATTCGATTGCAAGATCTAAAGATATGCCTTCAAGCGCTAACCTCCCCGGCAACGGCGCCAGAAAAGAGCTTTATGTATACTACACAACCTTCTTCTTGTAGACGTTGTTGGGCCTACAAGTGCACAGGTTTGTAGGACAGTAGCAAATTTCCCTCAAGTGGATGACCTAAGGTTTATCAATCCGTAGGAGGCGTAGGATGAAGATGGTCTCTCTCAAACAACCCTGCAACCAAATAACAAAGAGTCTCTTGTGTCCCCAACACACCCAATACAATGGTAAATTGTATAGGTGCACTAGTTCGGCAAAGAGATGGTGATAAAAGTGCAAAATAGATAGTAGATAAAGGTTTTTGTAATCTGAAATAATAAAAACAGCAAGGTAACTAATGGCAAAAGTGAGCGTAAACGGTATTGCAATTGTAGGAAACAAGGCCTAGGGTTCATACTTTCACTAGTGCAAGTTCTCTCAACAATAATAACATAGATAGATCATATAACAAGCCCTCAACATGCAACAAAGAGTCACTCCAAAGCCACTAATAGCGGAGAACAAACGAAGAGATTATGGTAGGGTATGAAACCACCTCAAAGTTATTCTTTCGGATCAATCTACTCAAGAGTTCGTACTAGAATAACACCTTAAGACACAAATCAACCAAAACCCTAATGTCACCTAGATACTCCATTGTCACCTCAAGTATCCGTGGGCATGATTATATGATATGCATCACACAATCTCAGATTCATCTATTCAACCAACACAAAGTACTTCAAAGAGTACCCCAAAGTTTCTACCGGAGAGTCAAGAACGTGTGCCAACCCCTATGCATAGGTTCATGGGCGGAACCCGCAAGTTGGTCACCAAAACATACATCAAGAGGCACATGATATCCCATTGTCACCACAGATAAGCACGGCAAGACATACATCAAGTGTTCTCATAAAAGACTCAATCCGATAAGATAACTCCAAAGGGGAAAACTCAATTCATCACAAGAGAGTAGAGGGGGAGAAACATCATAAGATCCAACTACAATAGCAAAGCTCGGGATACATCAAGATCGTGCCATAGAGGGAACACGAGAGAGAACACGAGAGAGAGAGATCAAACACATAGCTACTGGTACATACCCTCAGCCTCGAGGGTGAACTACTCCCTCCTCGTCATGGAGAGTGCCGGGATGATGAATATGGCCACCGGTGAAGGATCCCCCTCCGGCAGGGTGCCAGGAAGGGCTCCCGAGAGGTTTTTGGTGGCTACAGAGGCTTGCGGCGGCAGAACTCCCGATCTATCTTCTCCGTGGATGTTTTTAGGGTACGTGGGACTATATAGGCGAAAGAAGTCGGTCGGGGGGTGCTCGAGGGGCCCACGAGATAGGGGGGCACCCCCCCTAGGGGCACGCCCTCCTATCTCGTGGAGTCCTTGAGTATCTTCTGACTTGAAATCCACGTCTCTAGGATGATATTCTTCCAAAAAATCACGTTGCCGAAGGTTTCATTCCGTTTGGACTCTATTTGATATTCCTTTTCTCCGAAATACTGAAACAGGCAATAAAACAGCAATATGGGCTAGGCCTCCGGTTAATAGGTTAGTCCCAAAAGTAATATAAAAGTGTATAATAAAGCCCATAATCATTCAAAATAGGTAATATAATAGCATGGAACAATCAAAAATTATAGATACGTTGGAGACGTATCACACGCCCATAACCTTCCCTCGTTGGAGGCACCAGCGAGAGGCATGACAATATACCCAGTTAGGGCCTGCCCATAGCAAGCAAATGTGGCTGCAGTGGAAAGGAAAGTTCGATTTGGTGGCACTATGACTCGATCCCATCGATGACGGAGGAGGTTTGTTATTAAGTCATATTATTAACTTCTCCATCATCAATCATCATGCAAGCATTTTTAACATGAATGCAACAACTAGCATGCAACATACAAATGCTTTAATAACATACCACGCTTCTCAAGTGAACAACTATAGCACAAAGAACATGACAATACCAAGTACTAGCATATCAACGGTGTATTACAATCATCATAACATTTCATAATGATGACATGAAAATAAAGTAGAGTAGGGACATGGCATTATCTATAACAATATTCTAATTATCATGGCAAAAGATATCATGAAACCACAAGCATGCATGTTAAGCATAACGGAATAACTGCAAACGAAAACAAGAAGAAATAACTATAACTACACACACACACACACACACAAGGTGCAAGCAAAGTCAGCATGCAATTTCAGGGCTCATGATAAGATGTTGGCTTGCCTGGGGGTCGACAAATACTCCGGGAAGAAGTGTGAAACGATCGCGGAAAGATTTGCCAGAAATAGTTCTCTCTCGGAGGGGGCTGTTTACAACAAGGTCAAAATGGTCATTCTCAGAGTGTGAAAACATCAAGAAAATGGTCCCATCGAAAAGGTCTCGACGAACAAAGAAATTGAGCGTTGGAATCACCTCATTCGGAGTTACGGGTAAAAATATACGGACGTTTAAAGCTCAAGGACTAGTCTGTAAAAATATTTCTACAAACAGGTCCCTGGCAGTTTCAATAGAACGCGTCTTTTCCAAGCATACATTTTCAACGCAGGGAAACAGCTTCACGGCGGGGCGCCGCCACTTATCCACACTGGCAGGACCGGTCAACACGGAAGAGGTGGGGCCGGGCGCCTGGGTCACTGCCAGGTGGGTTCAGGGAAAGGCGCGGGGCCCGCCTGGCCAGGTCAACACCTACTCATGGCCGTCTTCTCTACTCCCGCTCGGGCACGCGACGGGTCGAGGCAGGGGACCGCCCTGATGGCAATTGCCAGTGCGTCCGGCCACGGCAGTGGACTGGCGACCTACCCAGGAGATCAACAGAGAGAGGCGCATCTCCGGGTGGTGTTCATTGCCGTCGAGGAGCGCCGGAGAAGGGGTTGCAGGGCCTGTGGCAAAGAGGGAGCTTCAGACGCCGGGGAAGTAGGGTTTCCGGTGGGGGAAAAGGACGGGTGGGGAGCCAGGGAAGGTCGCCGAGATGTGGCGCATCCATCCAGGGTGCTCACGGGGAGCGGGGGTGCTCGAGAGCTAGGAATGGTGGCGGAGCCGAGGACGGAGGTCGCCGGAAATCCTCGCGCTATGGTGATGGATTGGGTTGGGCTCAGGCACTAGAGAGCTCTAGAGGTATGGGGAGGGGGCTTGAGAGGACTGGCTTGCTCGGGGAGGGCTCGGGCTGGCTATTTATAGCCGGGCGAGGAGCACCCGAGCCAGGCACTGCCGAGCGCGTCTGGTCGAGGCTCTGCTGGTAGCAGCAGTCACGGGGGGGGGCACGGGAAGTCGACGAGGAGGAAGTGGACGTGGCGCAGAGGCTCACGGAGATGAGAGGCGCTCGCGGATTAGACGAGCAAGAGGACAGGAGCGAGGAAGAAGACAATGGCCACGGGAGCACTGCTCGGCCTTTGGCACGGCTTGCCGAAGAAGAAAACGGAGGGGGCTAAAGGTCCAGGGGGAAGAGAACACCGCGGTGGTGCTGTAGGACACAAGTGGCGAGGCCAGAGATGGTCAGAGCAGCGCTGCCGATGAGAACAGTGGCTAGACCACCGTTTTGGCTGGCTGCCCTCGTGGTCACCACGAACAAGGCACGCCCTAGAATTTTTACTGATGGTAGCTCATGTCTACCACGTAGTCCATCGAAGATAGAGCGTTACTACGGTAAAGAAACGAGGAGAGACAAATGGAGCTGAGTAAAATAAGCTCCACAAGTTTGCTGTTGCAAACTTGGCAACATCCTAGAGATAAAACTAGAGGTTAAAAGGTAAGCTTGATGTCTGGGAGTCTTAGGGTAGCAAGGACTACGGTCCTGGGAATTATGAGGGCATCAGGACAATGATTTAGCATAACTGCAGTGCAAATGCCAAATTTGGTCCAGAAAACAAAAGAGAAAGAAGCACTCACTAGGAGTGTTGGCTTGAGCTCCCACTTGGAAAATCTTCATGATTTGGTCATAAGTAGATGATGTAAAAAGATCATACCAAATGGACTTGCCAAATTGTTACTTGCTTCACAAGCATCACTTTTGACCAGAAACTTGGGAAAATTCTAGTAAAATATTGGCTACATGAAATGAGCCAATCTCTTGGGTAGGTGGGTTATATGGATAAGAGAAGGCTTGGGAATATTTTTAGCCATAATGGAGCAAGATAAAACATGCTTGCTTCACAAACTGAAAAAATTAGACAAAAAACAAGAATTGCTCCTGTGCTCAGATAGCTCAATGCAATGAGCTGAATTTGGGTGGAGGCTAATTATTTGGGATACTTGAGAGGATGGAAAAGTTTCATCCCATTTGGAAACTCCATGAAGGTACTTCCTTCAAAAGTTACAATCTGGTCAGAAACTTTGAAAATTGCACATGGAGATAGGATGATTGGATTGAGCTCATCTTTGGTATCCATGGGTGATTTATCAATATTAATCTCCGTGCCAATTTGCATCTCAAAATGAATTAGGAATAAGGCACTTCCTTTGCAAAATTTCAGAGAAGGCATAAACTTGCATTGGATCATGTGTCCAATTTTTGATCTATGGAACATGAGATGATGATGGAACTAGTGATTATATAGCAAGGAAAAGCTCCACAATTTATTTGGGAATTTTCTCTGCTATAAAAATAGTAGTTCCTTTAGAAAATGGCAGAAATGCAAAATTGACATAAAATAAGAAAAGGCAATTTTCCTTATTTAATTATGGCCAATATAATTGCCAGAGCTTAGATTAGGCATAATTATCAACTCCACCAATTCACATGAATTTAGGAGATGGCTAGCTATGCCTTTGGATTTTATTCCTCAAAAAGGCAAGAAAAGGAATAAATCACAATTCAAAAATATTGCATGGTACTTGGCAATATTTTTGCATATCCAAGGTTGAAAAGGATAGGAGGGTCTCTGGGAACAGATAGGATGATCAGCAGATCAAGGAAAATGATGGCTCCTTTGTAATCACAAAGGGCATATTCAAATCCCAAAAAATTGGAATTAGGGATTAAGAGAGTTTGAGATGATGCAATCGAGGTCTTGCCCACTGAAAAAGACATGAGAAAGTTTTGAAAGGTTGGAAATGGCAAGAAGTCTTAGAGTCATCAGCAAAACTCAGGAGAAAGATTTTGAAAATGAGTGCCAGGAAGGAATAACGGCACAAAAATTGATAACCCAGTTTTGGGGCTGTTACACGAGTCTACAAGAAGAAGGTTGAGTAGTAGACATCAAGCTCTTTTCTGGTGCCATTGCCGGGGAGGTGAGTGCTTGAAGGTATACCTTTAGATCTTGCAATTGAATCTTTTAGTTCCTTGTTTTATCACTAATTTAGTCTATAAAGAACACTACAAAAAAGGAAATTGAGGTTGCCTCATCTGCTTCATATTTTTAATGTCTTTCGTGAAAATGATGGAAAGGAAAATTGTGCTCAAGTGTTAGAATAAGAAGTTAATAAAATGTTTCGCACTAAATCTTTGAATGATAAACATGATTGCGATGTTTGTAGTGTGCATGCTATGAATATTCATGATACCAATGATTATTGCACTAGCCATGATAAAGATGTTTCTTATAAGCATCTCAATTTTTGTGGAGTGCATAGAGTTTGTGAAGACATGCCCTATAGGGATGATAGAGTTTGTAAGAATCATAAACATGAACCAATTGGTGGCTTAAGGTGATAGATAAATTTGCTACAAAATTATGCTCTCCTCATCCCATTACTTGTGAAATTAGCAATAGAGATGGTCATCTAAATTTCCAATGCATACTTTTTCATGACCGATCATGGCCAAATATTGCAATAACTTGATCACCCTTGAACTTTATAATGAACTTTGTTTATTTTTGGAGTGTGAAGAATTGTCGCATAAAAATAGTTGGTTTGAAGCATTCATATTCGTAGACCATGTTGAAACTAATTTGAAGGAAATCTATATTTTATGTATGGTATTGCAATGAAAATGCTTATATTGCCAACTATAGAAAGATGGGAAAACCAATAGAATATAAAAGAAATACCAATGAAATGGTAAAGCTCTCCACTTTCCCTCCTATTGTATCTCGTGATGAAACATGTTAGGAGAATGAGCTTCCTGTGCAACCAATCAAATCAATAAGGAGCTCCAAAAAGTTGATTAAACCCACACATGATGTGGAGAAGAAAAAGAAAAGACAGAGAAGCAAAGGTAAAAAGGTATCCCTCCCAAATGGTGTTGCTCCTATTATTGTTATGCCTCATGAGAGTGAATCAAAAATAAATGCGGAAGATGATTTACTTGATGATGATATTGATTCTTTGTCTTATGGTACAATGTTCGAAGAAACTATTGAGGATGATTTTTGTATGCCTATTACTCATTGTGATGATTATGATTGTGAAAATAATGATACTTCTTATAATTTTGAAAATCTTTTTGGCAGCAACTTGGAAATTGAGATGATAATAATTGCTATACTATTGGTGCTATTCATACTATTAATGATGAGCGTGATTATGCTTATGATGTGCAAATCCACAAGCTTGGGGATGTTATGTTTGATGAGAATGGCATGTCTGAGAATTTATTTGCTGCAATTAATGTTTGTCCCAATCATGGGGATTCTATGCTTGATGAACATGATATTTTTATTCCCCCAAGTTTTGATGTGCAAATTTATTATGATGATAGCATGCCTCCTATTTATGATGATTGCAATATTTATGGAAGTGGGTTTGGAAGAGTGTAAACTTTAGATGATAATTATCCCAATATGTTGGAGGGTGTTGATCCTATTATAATGATAAAATTGGATTTAAAGAGGTCATGACTTTAGTCAGTAATGATTCCATTATCTTGGAAGAGGTTTCACTCGACTATGATGAGAACCAAGTTGCTACTTATGATGATTATTGTGATGATACTTATGTTATAAAAAGTAGTGATGATTATATTTATAGAACTTGTCATAATAATGATTACCCTCTTACTTAACATTACTCTTTTAATGTGGAAAAAAATATACTATTCAAGTTTCATATGATGCTCCCATTACTATTCATGAGAAGAAATTTGCTTATGTGGAGAGTAATAAAATTTCTATGCTAGTGGATCATGAAAAGAATGCTTTATGTGATAGTTATATTGTTGGATTCATTCATGATGCTACTAAAAGCTATTATGAGAGAGGAACATATGCTTTTACATATCTCAATAATATCAAGTTTTCTCTCTATGTGTTGAAAATCTTGAAGTTATGCTTGTTTTGCCTTCCTAAGCTTGTTGATTCTTGTTCCCATAAAGTGTTTGCTCACAAAATCCATATGCATAGGAAGTGGGTTAGACTTAAATGTTCTAGTCATATGCTTCATGATGCTCCCATTATGTTTCAATCCTTATCTTTTATGTGAGCATCATTGAAATCATCATGCCTAGCTAAAAAGGCATTAAAGAAAAGCGCTTGTTGGGAGACAACCCAACACTTATACCTAATGTTTTTGTGTGTTCAAATGATTAATATATTGTAGTAATCATGTTTTATAGCTTTTGTTTTAATAAAGTGCCAAGAAAAGCCTTTGGGATAGTGTGGATGATAGTTGACTTTATTATGTGCAAAAACAGAAACTTTTGCTCTCAGTCCAGGAATTTGAAACATTCACTGGAACATGATTTTGATCTAAATTTTTTACACATGATTGATATAAAAATTCGCTACGTAATCCTATTTTTTCAGAATTTTTAAAGTTGTATAAGTATGGTGGTTGTTCAGATATTTACAGTATGTTCTGTTTTTGACAGATTCTGTTTTCAACGCATAGTTTTCTTGTTTTAGTGTTTCCATAGCCTATCTTCAGTAATATAAATTGTGGAAATGAAAGAGTACAGTAGGAATTATGTCGAATCAATTATGAATCTTGTCTTGACAGTACCAAAGTGAATGATTTGTCTTTATTATATTAGCCAATCTCACGAAGTTCTGTTAAGATTTTATGTGATTGAAGTTTTCAAGTTTTGGGTGAGATATCGATATGAAGAGAATAAGTAGTGACAAGAACCTAAGATTGGGGATGACCAAGGCACCCCAATATAATATTCAAGTAAGACCCAATCAACTAAGTTTGGGGATGCCCCCGAAGGCATCCCCTCTTTCATCTTCAATATTATCGGTAACCTCACGTGGAGCTATATTTTTATTCGTCACATGATATGAGTTTTGCTTGGAGCTTCATTTTATTTAAGTTAGATTTGCTTGCTATTATTTATAATAATTTTTTCCATCTTTTAGTTCAGTAAAAGGTCAAGTATAGCCTTTACCATGCTTATTTTTGAAGTCTATATGTTGATGTTTTGAAAACAGAAACTTTTCTATCATTGTCTAAATTCTTATGGAAAGTCGGAATGTAATAAAATCTTGAAATTTATACACAATGAGTAACAACAAATTTTATATAGTGTGGTAATTTTTCTAAATTTTTGGAGTTAGAAAAGTATGAATCTTCTTGCATTGTTTATAGACTATTCTGTTTAGAGAGATTGCTGTTATGTTTGCATAGGTTTGCTTGTTTAATGATTATATTTGAGGATGCGAGTATTAAATATGCAAAGGCATTTAGTATGCAATGTCAAATTATAATTTTAGTGATTTTCTATAGTAAAGAATGATAAGTTTTTGCATGGATTTATACTAACTTATCTCACGAGTTCTTATTGAGTTTTGTCTGGATGAAGTTTTTAAGAATTAGCGAACCATGGTATGAGAGGAATTAAGGAGACACAAGAGCTCAAGCTTGGGGATGTCCAAGGCATCCCTAGTTAATATTTCAAGAAGTCTCAAGCATCTAAGCTTGGGGATGCCCCGGTTGGCATCCCACCTTTCTTCTTCAACAATGATCAGTCAGTCTTGGTTGAACCCAAGTTTTTGCTTCTTCACATGATATGTGCTATCCTTGGAATGTCATTTCATTTTGTTTTGCTTGCTGGTTGAATAAAATACTTAAGATCTGAAATTCTTAAATGAGAGAGAGAGAGAGAGAGTCTTCACATAGCCACTTAATTATTTGACTACTCATTGATCTTCACTTACATCTTTTTGGAGTAGTTTGTCATGAACTCTGATGCTTCACTCATATCATTTTGAGAGTCTTAAAAAACAGTATGGCAATTTTCTTGGTTTATGAATTTAGTCCTAATATCGTGGGTATTCAAGAGAGATATAATAAAATAATTCGTGAAGATAATTGAATATATGAGAAGTTTGATTCCTCACATTTGTTTTGAGATATAAAGATGGTGATATTAGAGTCATGCTAGTGAGTAATTATGGATTGGTATAAATACTTGTGTTAAAGTTTGTGATTCCCAAAGCATGCACGTATGGTGAACCATTATGTGGTGGAGTCGGAGCATGATTTATTTTTTGATTTTCTTCCTTTGTGTGGAGGTCGGGAGCGCGCGATGGTTTACTCCTACCAACCTCTCCCCTAGCAGCATGTGTATTAGTACTTCTCTTCGATGACTAATAAATTTTTTCAATAAGTATGTGAGTTCTTTATGACTAATGTTGAGTCCATGGATTATACACAGTCTCACCCTTCCACCATTGCTAGCCTCTCTAGTACCGTGCAACTTTTGCCGGTGCATTAAACCCACCATATACCTTTCCTCAAAACAGCCACCATACTTACCTATTATGGCATTTCCATAGCCAGTCTGAGATATATTGCGATGCAACTTCCACCGTTCCATTTTTTTATAACACACCATCATTGTCATATTGCTTTTCATGATTATGATGAGGCATTCATATAGAGTCATATGTTTGTTCTAGTATCAAGTTGTAATTCTTGAGTTGTAAGTAAATAAAAGTGTGATGATCATCATTATTAGATCATTGTCCCATGTGAGGAGAGGATGATGGAGACTATGGTTCCCTCACAAATTGGGATGAGACTCCGTACCTAAAATAAAAATAGAGGCCAAAGATCCCAAAAGAAAAAAGAAAAAAAAACAAAAATGAGAGAAAAAGAGAGAAGGGACAATGTTGCTATCCTTTTGCCGAACTTGTGCTTCAAAATAGCACCATGTTCTTCATGATAGAGAGTCTCCTATTTTGTCACTTTCATATACTAGTGGGAATTTTTCATTATAGAACTTGGCTTGTATATTCCAATGATGGGCTTCCTCAAATTGCCCTAGGTCTTTATGAGCAAGCAAGTTGGATGCACATCCACTTAGTTTTCTTTTGATCTTTCATACACGTATAGCTCTAGTGCATCTGTTGCATGGCAATCCCTACTCACTTGCATCGATATCAATTGATGGGCACCTCCATAGCCCATTAATTTAATGTGAGACTTTCTCCTTTTCTGTCTTCTCCTCACAGCCTCCACCATACTCTATTCCACCTATAGTGCTATATCCATGGCTCACGCTCATGTATTGCGTGAAAGTTGAAAAGGTTTGAGAACACCAAAAGTATGAAACAATTGCTTGGCTAACACCGGGGTTGTGCATGATGAAATATTTTGTGTGATGAAGATAGAGCATAGCCAGACTATATGATTTTGTAGGGATAACTTTCTTTGGCCATGTTTTTTTGAGAAGACATGATTGCTTTATTAGTATGCTTGAAGTATTATTGTTTTATGTCAATATTGAACTTTTGTTTTGAATCTTATGGATCTGAATATTCAAGCCACAGTAAGAAAGATTACTTGATAAACATTTTAGGTAGCATTCACACTTTATAAATTATTTCTTTTATCACTTACCAACTCGAGGATGCGCAGGAATTAAGCTTGGCGGTGCTGATACGTCTACAACGTATCTATATTTTATGAAGTATTCATGCCATGTTTACAACAATTTTATATGGTTTTGATATTATTTGATTAGAACTAACCCAGACTGACATTGTTTTCAGTAGAACTACTGTGATTTCATTTTTGTGCAGAATAAAATTTCTCAGAATGGACAGAAAATTTACGGAGATTTTTTATGGACCAGAAGAGACCCGCCGAGCACCGGGGGTGGACCAGGAGGTGACCGAGGAGGCCACAAGCCTGGGCGGCGCGCCTACCCCCAGGGTGCGCCTCCAGAGCTTGTGGGGCCCTCGGGAACCCCCCTGACTTGTTTCCAATGCCAAAAATTCCTATATATATATATATGTGTGTGTGTATAAACCCCCGAAAAGAACCCTTGATCGGAAGTTCCACGGTAGTAAGCCTCTGCAGCCATGAAACACCAATCGAGAGCCTGTTCAGGCACCCTGGCAGAGGGGGAAATCATCACCGGAGGCCATCTTCATCATCCCAGCGATCTCCATGACAAGGAGGGAGTAGTTCACCCTCGGGGCTGAGGTTATCTACTAGTAGCTATGTGTTTGATCTCTCTCTCTCTCTCTCTCTCTCTCTCGTGTTCTTAATTTGGCATGATCTTGATGTATCACGAGCTTTGTTAATATAGTTGGATCATAAGGTGTTTTCCCCTCTCTATTTTGTTGTGATGAATTGAGTTTCTACCTTTGAGGTTTCACTATTATCGGATTGAGTACTTTTATGGATTTGAGAGCACTTGATGTATGTCTTGAGTAGGATACTCGTGGTGACAATGTGCTGTTCTATTGATTCACTTGATATATGTTTTAGCACTCAACTTGCAGATTCTCGAGGTGACATTGGGGTAATCTATGCATAGGGGTTGATGCATGTTTTCGTCCTTGTTTCTCCAGTAGAAATCTTGGGGCACTCTTTGAAGTTCTTTGTGTTGGATTGAATATTATGATTCTGAAGTTGTTTGATGCATATCGTATAATCGACCCACAGATACTTGTGGTGACATTAGAGTATCTAGGTGACAATAGGGTTGATTGATGTGTATCATATGGTGTTATTTTACTACGAACTCTAGGGTTGTTTCTGACACTTATAGCAATAGCTCAATGGATTGATCGGAAAGAATAACTTTGAGGTGATTTCGTACCCTACAAACAATTTCATATTATGTTCTCTGTGATAGGAACTTTGGAGTGACTCTATGTTACAACACATTCAGGGATTGTTATGTGATCCAAATATGTTATCATTGTTGAGAGAATTTGCACTAGCGATATTATGAACCCTAGGCCTTGTTTTTAAGCATTGCAATATCTTTTTTGCTCAATTTTGTTACTAGTTACCTTGCTCTTTTTATATTTTCATATTACAAAAACCTATATCTACAATCCATCTTACACTTGTAACACCATCTCTTCGCTGAACTAGTGCACCTATACAATTTACCATTGTATTGGGTGTCTTGAGGACACAAGAGACTCTTTATTATTTGGTTGTAGGTTTGTTTGAGAGAGACCATCTTCATCCTAAGCCTCCCATTGATTGATAAACCTTAGGTCATCCACTTGAGGGAAAATTGCTACTGTCCTACAAACCTCTAAACTTGGAGGCCCAACACGAGTCTACGAGAAGAAGGTTGTGTAGTAGACATCACACACGGCCATAGAAGAGCTAGGAGAAACCCTGTTTCGATTCACTCTCATAACATTAAGGGTCTAAACACTAGAATCAAAACATACATTGGTACGAGGTGTTACTCTCACAACCTTGTATTTGTGCTTGAGATCATCTTGATATTAATTTATGCTCTGGAAGACAACTTCTATGATGTGCTTGTGACACGAAGGTGTGGGGATGTGTGTGAAGTACGTTTTGACTGGTGCTTGACCTGCATCAAGAGTCAATTGTCCAACCACAAGCCCTTACCATCTCACGGGGTTACCTCGGTTATTAAGACTAAATATTCAGACAAAAATATTGGGAGTTTAATGACTACATCTAATTCACCCTAAGGAATTGCTTTCTGCTACCGTAATAACAACTTCTCCCACTACTGTTCGGATAGAATTCCACGTCCTCCTCACTCCTTACCTCCTCCTTGATCAATCTCCAGCATAGCATTCCACTATACCACAATATGAACCTCTTGGTCTATAGGGAGCATGTAACTCAGATCAGCATCACCTTGTGGCATGTCGATTATCTTATGCACAACCCCTTCATTGACATGTATCCTCCCATGGCCCAAGACGACAACCTGAAGGGGACCAGGATTGTAAAGACCAGTGAGCCATTGAGTGAGGCGGTTGAAGAGGTTGCCACACTTGATGTTCCGCAAACTTCTAAATTCCATATCATCCATCACAAACTTCCACTCATGTAAGATGTCCTTGCAGATAGCCACAAAAAACCTGGGAAAAGCCCTATTTCGATTCGATCTCTCTCTCTCTCCATGTGTGTGTGGGGGGGGGTTAACTTCTTCAGTGGGGTTATCTCAAGAATCGCGTCCTCTACTTTGCAATTCCTTGTCATTTTGACATGCCACACACAATAAAAAGGAAATAAAAATTACGATAGCATACAAAAACAAAGTATGACAATATATACTACAAACTACACACAAGGAACCATAAGCCCTTTCAAAAGTAGTAACAAAAGCTTGGTAACCTGGTAGAAAATGCTACTACAAAAGCTTGGTAATACTAATAGAATAAGCCTGATAAATTATACACAATAGACTTGCTAAAAATGACAAGCATGGAAATGAAAAAAGTACTTGTGGATAACAAAGAAAATGAGCAACACAAAATGTGCACTGCATGATCTATTTTGGACCATTGATAAATGGCATGGAAACTATGGTACAAATACACATGATACCTATGAACCCTATCAAAAAGAGCATGATGGAAAAAAGCACACATCCAGTTGGAAAATTTGATTATACTTTAATGGTAAATTGTGTACATTAGATACAGTAATTTATACATAATAAAGATGGTAACACACAAAATATAGACCATATACCAAAAATAACTACAAAAGTGAGAAAAATATAAAGTAGGACACAACCATTCATTTATCAATGCAAAAATTAGTGGCCCTCATTGACCAAAAAATAATGAATTAAATTTGTGACTTAAAAAATACGCCGGTAATTTGGGTACCTCATGAATGTGGACTTACAAAGAAGAATAATGAGAAGTAATGAACACATGAAACTGCTAACAAAAAAACTCCATGCATCACATCATACCCCTAGTTAGATATAGCAGAACATGCACGGATAAGTCACACGAAAACTAGCATGGTAAGATCCAAAAAAAATATGATCCAAGTACAGTTTTGCTAGGTGATTTACAAAGAAAATTCATCAAACATAGGGATACCCCCTGATAGATTTAGCACAACAAGCATGGTAAAAGACCATTAACTAGCATGATAGGATCAAAAATTAAACTAGCAAGTATAGTGAACAATAGAGGATTGAGCATGTTTTACTATAGGAATTTGAAACAACACAGGATCTGAGCATTGTTTTACTAGCAGATTTCATCTAACAGAAAAGAGAAATAAAAAATTGTCGGAATTACCCCACGCCAAAATATCAGCCGCTACAAACTTCACACACTCGAAACCCTGGCACAAAAACCATCAACAAAAAACTAAGAGGATTGGTCCCAATGCCCGCAACCAACCCCCCTCCCGCACCCCGCAAACTCGGGAACTACAAAGTCACCATGGGATCGAGCATGCATGCAAATAAGATCTAAACTCATGTTTCTTATTCGAATCTTTGGCTTAGTTAGGCCAACTAGATCATTTTTTCTTGCAATGGGAAGAGGTGCTTGAGGGAGTCCTGGACTAAGGGGTCCTCAAGCGTCCGGCCTATTCAATATGGTCCGGACTGATGGGCCGTCAAGATAGAGGAAGAAGTCCACCTCCCGTGTCCGAATAGGACTCCTGTATGCGTGAATGACAAGATTAGGTGTCTAGATATATTCTTTCCTTTCCTGTAAACCGACTTTGTATAACCCTAGGGCCCTCCAGTGTCTATATAAACCGGGGGGCTTAGCCCGGAGGGGGAATCATGATATTCATAGGCTAGACTATCTAGGGTTTAGCCACTACGATCTCGAGGTAGATCAACTCTTGCAACCCATATACTCATCGAATATAATGAAGCAGGAAGTAGGGTATTACCTCCTTTAAGAGGGCCCGAACTTGGGTAAACATTGTGTCCCTTTGTCCATTGTTACCATCGATCCTTAGACACACAGCTTGGGCCCCCCTACCCGAGATCTGCCGGTTTTGACACCGACATTGGCTTTCATTGAGAGCTCCGTTTTGTTGTCAACAGAAGGATTGATGGCGCACCTCTTCATCAACAACGATATTGTGTCTAGGGAGATTTTTCTCCCCGGACAAGTCTTCATGTTCGGCGGCTTCCTGCTACATGCCGACTCAACCGGCTGCCTCAAGCAGGTCGGCAGCAACGCCCCTGGTCACCAAATCGGGTTCGGGAACTTGAACTACGTCACTGATATCCGAGGAGATCTAATCTTTGAAGGATTCCCGGCGCCGACTGCCGCCCCCTACCCTCATAAAGAGGGCACTTTGGATACACTATTAGATCCTTTCCAGGGGCCAATACTCACACCTGCCTTGGCCTTAGATCCGGGGCAGATCACGTTTTTTGATGATGGGAGGATCAACCCTGCCGGACTCTCTCCTACCATGGAACTCTCAGTCGGAGACCCAGATGCGATCCCGCCATTGGTAACCCCGGAATCAAATGGTACTCCCCAGTCATCGAAGAGCCGAACTCGCATCTGGAGGATAACTCTGAGTCACTAAGGTCTGCACCCCCGGGACTCAATCAAGTGTCCGGCCCTGTGGATCCGCAAACGCCCATTCAGCTTTCGCTTTTAGATGAAGCTCTGGGCTTAATGCAATCTCTCACCATTACAGAAGCTTCGCCTCCGAACTACACCTAGCACAGGCTGGGGGCTGAGGTCGGGGAATTTCACACCCACCCCTCACCCACTTAGTAGCCACTATCTAGGATTTAACTGACATGGTAGACTACACTTCCGAAGACATTGACGGTATGGACGATGATGTCGACATTGAGCAAAGCCATAACCCGCCCACTATAGGGCATTCGACGGCCACTTCTACCTATGATGTATACATGGTATACACTCCTGAGGAAAAGGACGACGATGGTGTTCAAGATGTAGGCAAGGACAAGCCCATCGACAAACCACCAAAGCATCAACGGCACCACTCATGATCGCGTAGGGCGAAGGATAGAACTACCGGCACCAGAGGTAATGAAACCCTGGACAACGCCGAATACCACCCCGTCAAGCCCACGTCTGAAAAGGATGAGAGGGAGGAGGGGCAGTAGAGCCCCGAACATGCTGATCATGAAGATTCAAAGGACAACAACTACATGCCAGTCTCCAAAGAGGACGTTGGCCTTGGGAACGAAGATTTTATCTTCCCGGAGGAACCCCTCGAACAAGAACGCTTCAAGCAACAACTCATCGTCACCGCTCGGAGCCTAAAAAAGAAACAGCAACAGCTTCAAGCTGAATAGGACACGCTCAGCGATAGGGGGACTAAGGTCCTAGCCGCCAAAGGATATGGCCTTGAGCAACTAGTAAAGAGTTACCCCAAGTGCAAGCTACTACCACAATTCGATGATGAAGCCCTTGAGCCAATTTCATCGAAGTACAGCTATGCTGATCAACCAGACCGACCACCACGTGGACGGGACAAACCGGCCCATCACGCCGAACACCAACCTGCACCACCCCGCCGTAGAGGCAGGGAGACAAAGGTGCTGGACTATACTTACGACCTATGTCAGGACCTGGCCAATAAAGCCGGTCAGACCAGATCGATCAATGGATCCAGAGGATGTGCCCCAACACGAGAGGACAGCCACCAAACCTGGCCAAATGAACATCTTCAAGTTCGACGTCAGCACCGAACACAGATGTCATCCGAACTACATCGCGATGTAGCCAGGTATAGAGGTCCCGCACACCCTATGTGCTTTACTGATGAAGTAATGCAGCACCAATTTTCGGAAGGGTTTAAACTCGTAAACATCGAACAATACGATGGAACAACAGACCTTGTCGTCTGGATTGAGGATTTTCTTCTCCACATTCATATGGCTCGTGGAGATGATCTCCATGCCATCAAATATCTCCCCTTGAATTTGAAGGGACCAGCACGGCACTGGTTGAATAGCCTCACAGAAAAGCTCCATAGGAAGCTGGGAAGATTTAGAAGATGCTTTCCTAGACAACTGTCAGGGCCCTTATGCCCGGCCTCCGGATGTCGACGACCTAAGTCACATAATCCAGCAACTCGAAGAGTCAACCTGCAAGCTTTGGAATCGGTTCCTCATTAAAAAGAATCAAATCATGGACTGTCCAGACACTGAAGCCTTAGCAGCCTTTAAACACAGTGTCCGTGATGAATGGCCTGCCCGACACCTCGGGCGGGAAAGCCGAAAACCATGGCAGCACTAACAACACTGATGACCCACTTCTGCGCGGGCGAAGATAGCTGGCTAGCTCGTAGAAGCAACAATTCCAGCAACCCTGGCACCTCTAAGGCCAAGGACGGCAATGGCTAGCCATGCCGCAACAAGAATAAATGTTGGAACAACAATGACGACACTGAAGACACGACAGTCAATACCGGATTCAGTGGTTCTAAATCCGGTCAGCAGAAGAAACCTTTCAAAGGCAACAGGGACGGTCCATCCAACTTGGATAAAATCCTCGAGAGGCCCTGTCAGATTCATGGTACCCAGACAAGCCTTCTAACCACACCAATAAAAATTGATGGGTTTTTAAACAGGTCGGTAAGTTAAATATCAAACACAAGGGGAAGGGACCTCCAAGCAAGAATGACGACGAGACCCATCGACTGAACACCGGGGGTCAGAAGCAATTTCCCCCTGAAATAAAAACAGTGAACATGATCTATGTCACTCACATACCCAAAAGCGAGCGCAAGCGCGCACTAAGGGATGTCTTCGCCGTAGAGCCTGTCGCCCCAAAGTTCAATCTGTGGTCAGCCTGTTCGATCACTTCTGATCGCAGGGATCACCCAACCAGTATCCATCATGGTGGTTCCACCGCCCTAGTACTAAATCGTATCATCGATAGATATCATCTCACTAGAGTCCTTATGGACGGCGGCAGCCGTCTCAACTTGATCTACCAAGATACTGTCTGCAAAATGGGCATCGACCCGTCCAGAATCAAGCCAAGCAACACTACCTTTCAAGTATTAATACTCGGCGTGGAGACCCGTTGTATGGGCTCGTTAAAACTAGAAATGGTATTCGGATCTCCGGACAACTTCCGTAGCAAGGAACTAATCTTTGATATCGTCCCTTTCCGCAGTGGCTATCATGCACTGCTTGGACGAACCACTTTCGCCCATTTCGATGCGGTCCCGCACTATGCTTATTTAAAGCTTAAAATGCTAGGACCACGGGGCATCATTACAGTCAATGGAAACATGGAGCGTTCCCTCCGAACCGAAGAGCACACCGCGGCCCTGGCAGCCAAGGTGTATGGCGGTCTCATCAAGCCGAAAAAATCATCGGCCATCAAGACCAATGACATTGTTAAAAAAGTCTGGTATGCACCACATACAGATAGCTCGGCGGACGCGGACCTTGAATAGCAATTCCGCCTCTGCCGACTTCCCTCTAAGGCCGCGGTATATGTACCGTGCGTACATAAGTACGCACTTAAAATACCTTGGGCAACGCTGGAGGCACACTGTAGGAAAGGTCCATAGTACGGCTTGACCTTATTTGGACCTCACATACCTTTTTCCCCTTTCTCTTTTACTTCAGGTTCTTTCGAAAACCTCAAAGTCGCATGGTGGCATGAGGGCTCCCACCTTTTCCCCTCTATCTCTTCTTTACATACCACTATCTAATCTTCCTCTCAATGGATCCACTGCTAAGGTGAAACGGCACAGACGTGCGGCAGGGTACCGTAGGAATCTTCAAACCACTACTTTTAGGCCCTGTGTAAACCTTTCCCTTATGTAATTTTTTTGGCATGTAACATGACGTCATTATTCATGGCATTATATGTCTAAACATGTATCTATAAGGATATAAAGGAGGCAAATGATCACCACCTTTTGTTCGGTACTTCATGTTTTCCCTCCTTACTTTTGATTGACATATGTGCTTTAGCTCGGGCTTTAATCCGATGGCTATATTCAGCCTGGTACATTCTAAAGTCCGAACACCTATAGGGAACTCTTCGGCGTCCCGAATATTGCATTGCATAGGTTCCAAATCATGTATTTGGTCTATAGTTGGGTTGACCGGCACCTGTGCTTACCAGCTTACATTCCGCTAGTTCAGCTAAGGTAGTAAAGGGAGAACTACTGCGATTGTATTTCTGGCTCGCCCGGTCAAGTACCTCAGTAGACAAAGTCGAAAACTGACCGTCATGATAAGCGAGAGCTGGTCAGCGATCCAGTGACTTAGTGTTATACTACAGATCGCTAGCGATTCTTGCCGTGTCACACGAGGGGCTGGGACTTGACCAACTGCGTTGCATAGGCATCGTAATCCGGATTTCCACCCAATGCAACTGGGGTAATACTTAACCCCACCTATGGAATCCTATGGCTAAGTGAAGGTAATAAAGCCGCATAGTCTGATTGCCTAGTTCACCTCGCGGACGCCAGCTCTATGGACCAAGACGTTGGATAAAGAGCAGCCATGTGTTTACGAACACCCCTGTGATATTTACAAGGGGGAAAAAGCCAACGACTGGCAACCTTCAGAAACACAAACAATAAACGGCCACATAGGAGGATAAAATTAACACAAAAGGCACTATCATTGCGCGGATTCATAACATGGTTTTGCCACCCGATTACATTCAATCAAAAATAACATCCTTGGAACATTGGCCCTCTACTATTCGAGCCCCTTCCAGGACTTCTGCAAAGTATCTCTCCGGCTTCCGATGATCTCCGCCCATTGCATCTTCACGCGGGTGAAGGCCATTCGGGAACCCTCTATGCAGGTCGACCGCTTTATGGCATCAATCTAAGGATGTGCAACGACAAGCAGCTTCACGAGGCCGAAGTAACTGCTGGGTATGGACTTGGCTAGCCAAAACTAGACTATCGGATCCTTCATGGCCAAGCCGGCCACCCTATGCAGCTCGCTCGGCTGCTTCAGCTGGTCCCTGAGGGGCATCGGATGCTCTGGCGCAAGATATTGCGACCAGAACAACTTCTCGGTTGAGCTCCCCTCTTTGGCTTGGAAGAACTCTGCAGCATGAGCAACACTCCTCGAAAGATCAGCAAACGTGCCTGGAGAACTCCAAACTTGGGTCAGGAAGACATATCTTCTACTTCCGGATTTACTCTGCAAAAGAAAGGCCTTACCAGCCGTTGTCTGCTTCGCTTGCTAGATCTCCTGGCGAGCACTCTAGGAGTCAACCTGGGCATCCTTGATATCCTAGAGAGCCTTGGCGAGTTCGAATGCTTGGTCCGAAGTCTTCTGCTCCAAGGGCTCGCACTTAGTAATGGCATCCTTGAGCTCTTGCTCAACTTCGCCCACCCGAGCCTCATGTTTTTGACGGGCAGTTTGCTCCGCCTCCAGCTCCTTTGCTGCTTTGTGAGCGGCTACCCTATTCATCTCCGCCTCTTTTTGGGCTTGGGCAAGCGCACTCTTAAGGGGTTTGAACTCGGCCGCGCCAACTGTGATCATAATCACAAGATCAAATAAGTTAAACGACTCAATACATATATCACTTCTGGTATATAAGTTCAGCATACCTTGCGGTTCGTCAAACCGCTTGTTGACGTGGTCGAGCTCCTCATCGGCCAGCTGAAGCTTCTGATTGAGCTTGGAAACCTCTGCGGCATGGGCGGTAGCTGCCAACATGGATGCATGTCCCACATTAGAATAGTATATTAGTAACTTCACTTGGGGATCCTTTGTCCGGATTGTTCTAATCCGGACAGAGTCTCAGGGGCTACTGTCTATACATGGGTTCATCCTTTCATATGAAAAACTTGTTAGAGAATTACATCGCATACCTCAAAGCCCGTCAATAGGCTACTGAAGACTTCATTTAGTCCACTTTTTGCAGACTGAAACTTTTCTATAACCGCACCCATCAGGGTGCGGTGCTCCTCCACAATGGAAGCGCGTTGTAGCGCCTCCTCCAGAGCACTAGCAGCCTCCGGATTAATGAGGGCCGCTGCGGGAGCTGTTGCTCCTCCCCCCTCTGTTGAAGGGGGATGCACATACCTTTCCGGAGCCGTATTGGTCTCCAGAATGGTGTGGGGTGCGGGCCCGGACTATTTGGGCTCCCCGTTGTAGGTAGTCATGGGGGTCGCCTCCCCCAGGTCTTTGGTGACCGAGGTGGTAACCTCAAGCGCCTTCTCGACGCCCTCATCCGCCCCTCCTCGGCCAGGAGGAGTCCTTTTGGAAGACACCTTGGTGTCCTCCATGGCAGTAGGCAAGGGGGGCCGTGACGGAGCGTCGCTCTCCGCCTCTTCAGGTGCCAGAGAGTTCCCCGATGAAGATGAGGCGTTCGGATTGCGAGGGCGACTGAGGGAGTCCTGGATTAGGGGGTGTCCGGATGGCCGGACTATGACCTTTGGCCGGACTCCCGGACTATGAAGATATAAGATTGAAGACTTCGTCCCGTGTCCGGATAGGACTTTCCTTGGCGTGGAAGGAAAGCTTGGCGATATGATATGAAGATCTCCTCCCATTGTAACCGACTCTATGTAACCCTAGCCCTCTCCAGTGTCTATATAAACCGGAGAGTTTTAGTCCGTAGGACGAACAACAATCATACCATAGACAAGCTTCTAGGGTTTAACCTCTCTGATCTCGTGGTAGATCAACTCTTGTACTACCCATATCATCAATATTAATCAAGCAGGAGTAGGGTTTTACCTCCATCGAGAGGGCCCGAACCTGGGTAAAAACATCGTGTCCTTTGTCTCCTGTTACCATCCGCCTAGATGCACAGTTCGGGACCCCCTACCCGAGATCCACCGGTTTTGACACCGACATTGGTGCTTTCATTGAGAGTTCCTCTGTGTCATCATCTTTAGGCCCAATGGCTTCTTTGATCATCAACCACGACGCGGTCCAGGGTGAGACTTTTCTTCCCGGACAGATCTTCATATTCGGCGGCTTCGCACTGCGGGCCAATTCGCTTGGCCATCTGGAGCAGATCGAAAGCTACGCCCCTGGCCATCAGGTCAGGTTTGGAAGCTTAAACTACACGGCCGACATCTGCGGGGACTTGATTTTTGACAGGTTCGAGCCACGGCCGAGTGCGCCGCACTGTCACGATGGGCATGATCTAGCTCTGCCGTCGGACAGCGCCCAGAGCGCCACTCAGGTGTCTGCTCCGACCATTAGCTCGGAGCCGACTACGCCAGTCGGGGACGGACGGTTGGACGCCGCCCCAGGAGCCGCAATCTCTACGGCGATAGAGCCGAATACCAGCCTAGTCCTTTGTGAGGCCTGTGACTCCAAGGTTCCGGACTCCGTTCCGGACTCCAAATCTTCCGCACCCCTTCCGATCGAACCCGATTGGGCTCCGATCATGGAGTTCACCGCCGCGGACGTCTTTCAGCACTCGCCCTTTGGCGATCTCCTGAATTCACTAAAGTCTCTCTCTTTGTTAGGAGAGCCCTGGCCGGATTATGGTCAGCATGGTTGGGATGCAGACGACGAAGAAATTCGAAACCCACCCACCACCCACTTTGTAGCCACTATCGACGATCTAACCGACATGCTCGACTTCGACTCCGAAGACATCGACGGTATGTACGCCGATGAAGGAGACGACCAAGAACCAGCACCTATAGGCCACTGGAAAGCCACCTCGTCATATGACATATACATGGTGGACACCCCCAAAGCAGGGGATGGCGATGAAAAAACGGAGGACGACCCCTCCAAGAAGCAACCCAAGCGCCGACGTCAGCGGCGCCGCTCTAAATCCCGCCAAAGCAAAAACGGCGAGTCCGGCACTGGAGACAACAACACCCCGGACAGTGCCAAAGACAACCCCCTCCAGCAGGATTCAGCACAGGAGGACGGAGGAGCCAGCCCTCATGAGAGAGCGGCAGACAGGGAGGTCGAGGACGACAATTATATGCCTCCCTCCGAAGACGAGGCAAGCCTCGACGACGACGAATTCGTCATGCCAGAGGATCCCGTCGAACAAGAGTGTTTCAAACGCAGGCATATGGCCACGGCAAGTAGCCTCAAGAAAAAACAGCAGCAACTTAGAGCTGACCAAGACTTGCTAGCCGGCAGATGGACTGAAGTCTTGGCGGCCGAAGAATATAAACTCGAACGCCCCTCAAAGAGCTACCCAAAGCGCAGGCTGCTACCCCAACTAGAGGAGGAAGAAACTAAACATGCATCACCAGCGTACGATGCGCCCGATCGGCCACCCCGTGGCCGCGACAAAGAGGCCTTTCGGCCCTCAACTCAAGCCGCACCCTGGCGCCGCTCCAAAAATACCAGAGCACGGGGAAACGCAACAGACCTGCGAGACAAATTGGAGGGTAAGGCAAGGCAAACAAGATCGATCTACGGATCGCGTGGGCGCCTGTCAGGACCCCGACTCAATGCCACATCGATCTAGCATGTAACACCTCATATCACTTTGCGGCCTCACGCACGGTATTCCCACGGGTGTCGCCTTACCTTAGCCCGGGACCGTTTGCGTCTTTTGACACACGTATATGATAGTGTCGCTAGCATCCATATGATAAGGAGCCCGGGCTGACATGGCTAGTCGTAAACCCAAAGTGGCACAGACCTACAGGGACAGGCATCCATGACCCAGCATCGAACGTGTCGGTCATCAGCGAGTGAATCCAGGCTGTAGCACTAGGCTAGCAGGACTCCGGTGAACCGGGCTGTAGCGGGCTAACAGGACTCCGGTATTCATCGCGTGACATTTCCCCGAAGGGACACACACAGGAACGAAGAAGGACACATGCCGGCCAGCCTAAGTGTTCCGGAGCAGCAGCAAGCTACCATGGCTCGGTGGAAACACTAGGAGACATTTCCCCGTAAGAGAGGCTACTAAAGATAAACAACTAGATGGTCAGATCCCACACATACCAAGCATTTCAATAACATACACACAATATGCTCGATATGTGTAAATACAACATGGCACCACAACATGACTCTACGACTCAAGTAATTTATTCAATAGGCTCCGAGGAGCGAGATATTACAAACATGGGTCTTATGACCCAACAATCAGAGCATACAAGTCAAAGCACATGCGGAAGCTATCATGTCTGAGTACAGACATCTAGAAATGAAAAAGGCTGAGAAGCCTGACTATCTACCAGATCCTGCCGAGGGCACAAGATCGTAGCTGAGGTAACAAGCTAAACATCGAAGTCCACGTGGAACTACTAGTGAGACTGAAGTCTCTCTGCAAAAACATAAAATAGGCAAACGTGAGTACAAATGTACCCAGCAAGACTTACATCAGAACTATCTACATATGCATCATTATCAACAAAGGGGATGGTGGGGTTTAACTGCAGCAAGCCATCTTTGACTCGGTGGCTATCCTGAACTACGACTGCAAGTAACTCTTTTGAGGTGGCGCACACGAGTCCACATATTCACCATATCAATACACCACTATGGATCCGCTCCCGTCTCCCTACGAGAACGCCATCCATAGCACTCACGCTTATCTTGCGTATTTTAGGGTATCCACTTTCACTTGTCTATGAACTGATATAAGCAACCCAGAAGTCCTTTTCCGCGGACACGGCTATTCGAATAGATGATGTTAACCCTGCAGGGGTGTACTTCTTCATACATGTTTCCACCACTTAGCGTCTGCACACGACATGTGCTCGGCAGACTTCAAGCGAAAGCCGACGTGGGTGTAGACCACGACCTACCTAAACACTCAAGTCTCTAGTCCAGGTTTATCGCCTATTCGGGTTCCATCCATGAGGAGATCCGGCCGAAGTTTCGCTCACAGCCCCAAACGATGTGAACAGGGTTCCGTGACACCAAACGGGCGCCCGGTATACCCGGCCACGTGCCTACCGCATCACAGCCCACCCCTACGGTCAGCGCTGTCCACGGCCTCCAGCATACTACAAACACCAGAAACTACTTGCAACTCCTGGACAGAGGACAAGGGTGAATAAGAAGTCGAGCGGGGTCATATTTCAGGGCCCAATGTATGGTAGTAGCTGAATCATGGATCACAAACACAGAACTCAGTTCCTGAGGACGGCTACAATGAGACAACCCACCATGTACTCCTACATGGCCTCTCACCGCTACCTTTACCAAATCGTGTTCACACACTTAGCTCACACACAGTAGGACATGTTCACACACCTCTGATTCATCCCCGATGAATCAGACCTGACTCGACTCTAAGCAATAGCAGGCATGACAAACAAGCATGAATGAGTAGGCACAACAGGGCTCAAACAACTCCTACTCATGCTAGTGGGTTTCATCTATTTACTGTGGCAATGACAGGTCATGCAGAGGATAAAGGGGTTCAACTACCGCAGCATGTAACAGATGATTCGGTGTTGTCCTAATGCAGTAAAAAGAGAGCAGGAGCGAGAGAGTGGGATTTTATCGGAATGAACAAGGGGGTTTTGCTTGCCTGGCACTTCTGAAGATAACATTGAGTCTTCGTCAGTGTCAACGATCGCATCATCGGTGTCACGTCTATCGAGAGGGGACAATTACCGGCAAATACAGAAAAGACACGATCAATGCAATGCACAATATGATGCATGCTATGACATGGCAATATGAATGTGTTTTGGGCTAATGCACCTAAAACCAGATTAAATGAAGTTGGTTTGAATCCAAAATTCAAATTCAAACTCCATATGGGGTTATTTAAATGTCATTCACTTCATTTGTCCTAAACAGTAGTGATAAGTTGTTCTAACATGCATGAAAATGGTACAGATGGATTCCTTGAATTTTTCTGATAATTTTTCATATATAATTTATTTAATTTGGAGTTACGGTTAATTTTCTATGATTTTTAGAAGTTTTAGGCATTTTCTGGAATTTCCTGAATATTTAGAATTAAAATAATTCCAGAAAATGAATTATGGCGTCAGCATGACCTCATGCTGACCTCAGCAGGTCAACGGGCGGTCCAGGTCAAACCTGACGTGTGGGGTCCACACGTCAGTGACACAGGGGCTAATCCCGCGTTGACCCGGGCTTTGACCCACTACGGGGCCCACTGTCAGTGGCTGTGGGGGGGTGTTTAGAGCGTCATTAGTGCTAATTAGGCGTGCCACGTCGGCAGTCGCCGGAGTGTCGCCGGCGACGACCACGGCCGACAGCGGAGGTGCGCCGTGCGCTCGCTACGGAGCACCATTTGACGTGCGGTTTGCTCCTACGGGTTCCTGGGAGGAAGGCGCATCTAAAGAGGTAAGTGACAGCAGCTGGGGTGGCCGGAGCTGCCGGCGGCGAGCTCCTTTGCGGCTGCCGGAGTTCGGGCAATCTCGGGGTCGGGGTTAGGAAGCACGGCAGGAGGAGCTGGGGCGTGCTACGGACTCCTGAGATCACGATGAGCACGTCAGTGGGCTCGGATACGAGCTGGGGTGGAAGAATGGACTGACTCAGATCAGAATGTCATAAGGTATAAGGAGTAAAAAAAGAGCCTTACGTTCCAACCCACAAACAATTCCCCTACATATAACTAAAGAATTTCTAGACTCAACATCGACCAGTTTGGCTTGGAGAACCTACAGGCAGTCCGGCTCTGATGCCAACGCTGTCAGGACCCCGACTCGATGTCACATCGATCTAGCTGGTAACACCTCATATCACTTTGCGGCCTCACGCACGGTATCCCCACGGGTGTCGTCTTACCTTTTCCCGGGACCGTTTGCGCCTTTTGGCTCACGTATATGATAGTGTCGCTAGCATCCATATGATAAAGAGCCCGGGCTGACATGACTAGTCGTAAACCCAAAGTGGCACAGACTTACAGGGACAGGCATCCATGACCCAGCTTCGAACGTGTCGGTCATCAGCAAGTGGGTACGGGCTGTAGCACTGGGCTAGCAGGACTCCGGTAAACCGGGCTGTAGCGGGCTAACAGGACTCCGGTACTCAAAGCGTGACGTTTCCCAGAAGGGACAGACACAGGAACGAAGAAGGACACATGCCGGCCAGCCTAAGTGTTCCAGAGCAGTAGCAAGCTACCATGGCTCAGCGGTAACACTAGGAGACATTTCCCGGTAAGAGAGGCTACTAAAGATAAACAACTAGATAGTCAGATCCCACACATACCAAGCATTTCAATCATACACACAATATGCTCGATATGTGCAAATACAACGAAGCATCACAACATGACTCTACGACACAAGTACTTTATTCATTAGGCTCCGAGGAGCGAGATATTACAAACATGGGTCTCATGACCCAACACTCAGAGCATACAAGTCAAAGCACAAGCGGAAGCTATCATGTCTGAGTACAGACGTCTATAAATGTAAAAGGCTGAAAAGCCTGACTATCTATCAGATCCTGCCGAGGGCACAAGATCGTAGCTGAGGTATCAAGCTAAACGTCGAAGTCCAAGCGGAACTACTAGTGAGACTGAAGTCTCTCTGCAAAACATAAAATAGGCAAACGTGAGTACAAATGTACCCAGCAAGACTTACATCAGATCTATCTACACATGCATCATTATCAACAAAGGGGATGGTGGAGTTTGACTGCAGCAAGCCAGCTTTGACTCGGTGGCTATCCTGAACTACGACTGCAAGTAACTCTTTTGAGGTGGCGCACACGAGTCCACATATTCACCATATCAATACACCACTATGGATCCGCTCCCGTCTCCCTACGAGAACGCCATCCATAGCACTCATGCTTATCTTGCGTATTTTAGAGTATCCACTTTCACTTGTCTATGAACTGATATAAGCAACCCAGAAGTCCTTTACCGCGGACACGGCTATTCGAATAGATGATGTTAACCCTGCAGGGGTGTACTTCTTCATACATGTTTCCACCACTTAGCGTCTGCACACGACATGTGCTCGGCAGACTTCAAGCGAAAGCCGACGTGGGTGTAGACCACGACCTACCTAAACACCTAAGTCTCTAGTCCAGGTTTATCGCCTATTCGGGTTCCATCCATGAGGAGATCCGGCCGGAGTTTCGCTCACAGCCCCAAACGATGTGAACAGGGTTCCCGAGATACCAAACGGGCATCCGGTACACCGTTCCATGTACCTACCGCATCACAGCCCACCCCTACGGTCAGCGCTGTCCACGGCCTCCAGTAAGCTACAAACACCAGAAACTACTTGCAACTCCTGGACAGAGGACTAGGGTGAATAAGAAGTCGAGCGGGGTCATATTTCAGGGCCCAATGTATGGTAGTAGCTGAATCATGGATCACAAACACAGAACTCAGTTCCTGAGGACGGCTTCAATGAGACAACCCACCATGTACTCCTACATGGCCTCTCACCGCTACCTTTACCAAATCGTGTTCACACACTTAGCTCACACACAGTAGGACATGTTCACATACCTCTAATTCATCCCCGATGAATCAGACCTGACTCAACTTTAAGCAGTAGCAGGCATGACAAACAAGCATGAATGAGTAGGCACAACAGGGCTCAAACAACTCCTACTCATACTAGTGGGTTTCATCTATTTACTGTGGAATGACAGGTCATGCAAAGGATAAAGGGGTTCAGCTACCGCAGCAATTAACAGATGAATCGGTGTTGTCCTAATGCAGTAAAACAGAGCAGGAGCGAGAGAGTAGGATTGTATCAGAATGAACAAGGGGGTTTTGCTTGCCTGGCACTTCTGAAGATAACATTGAGTCTTCATCAGTGTCAACGATCACATCATCGGTATCACGTCTATCGAGAGGGGACAAATACCAGCAACACAGAAGGGAACTCAATCAATGCAATGCACAATATGATGCATGATCATGACATGGCAAAATGAATGTGTTTTGGGCTAATGCAACTAGCAACAGATTAAATGAAGTTGGTTTGAATACAAGATTCAAAGTCAAACTCCACATGTGATTATTCAAATGCCATTTAATTGATTTGTGCTAAACAGCAGCTATAAGTTGTTCTAACATGCATGAAAGTGGTACAGATGGATTCCTTGAATTTTTTTGATAATTTTTCATATATAATTTATTTAATTTGGAGTTACGGTTGAATTTCTATGATTTTTAGAAGTTTATACAAATTTCTGGAATTTTCTGAATATTTTTTTAAATCCAGAAAATACTTATTGCGTCAGCATGACCTCACCCTGACGTCATCAGGTCAACAGGGCGGTCCAGGTCAAACCTGACGTGTGGGGTCCACACGTCAGTGACACGGGTTAAACAGGGGGGTTTAGTTTAGCTTAATTAAGGATTAGGGCACTAGGGCCCACATGTCAGTGTCAGCAGGGGGTAATTAAATTAAAATAAACTAAACTAATTAACAGGGGGGCTGGCCCCACCTGTCATCGACCCAGGGGGGGTCAAACCCCTGGTCAGCAGGGCCTAACCTGCCGGCGGCTTGACGCCGGTGAGGCCGAGACGGCGGAGGCCTTCGGATTTCTTGCTCCGGCGGCCAAACGGGCGGATGAGGGCGTCTACGTGGAGCTGGGACTCGCCCGCATCCATCTGTGCAAACGGCAGGGGCTGAGGTGGCCCGAGCTCACCGGAGGCAAGCTCGCGGCGGTGGCCGGAGTTCGGGCGAGGTCGGGGTTGGCGTTAGGGGGCACGGGAGGGGAAGCTGGTGTGTGAGTTAGGTTCCTGGTGAGGTGTGGAGAACGTTGCCGTGCTCGGTAGCTAGCTCCGGTGGCTCTGGCCTTGTCTGCGTCATCGCCGGCGGTGAGGAGCTCACGGCCCCGGTGAAAAGGGCGGCTAGCGTGCGGGAACGAGCGCGGGGAGGAGGGGAAATGGAAGAGGAGCTCACAGCGGATCCGGTAGAGGCAACGGCGAGGCCGGGGAGGGGCTGGAGCTCGCGAATCCTCGGAAGTTCGCCGGCGGCCGAAGGTTGGGGACGAGCTCCGGGAAGACGCTACAGGGCTCCCGCGGTCGAATGGGTTGGTGTAGAAGACGCAGAAGGCGATGGCGGTTCCTCTGAACTCATCGGAGAGGCACGGGGTGGACGGTGGCCGCGGTGATGCTCGTCGGCGGCGACGGGTGTGTTCGGTGGCTGCGCGCGAGAGAGCCAGAGGAAGAGAGGAGCTCGGGGAGAGAGTGAGAGGCCTGGGGGGGTGCGTGGCGTCGCGGACGGGGTCCAGGGCGACGAGAGGAAGCAGGAGGTGGCCAGGGGGAAGCAGGAGGTGGCCGAGGCCTCTCGGGCGCGCGCCACGCCTCGCCTCTGTTCGTCCTCCTGGCAAAGGAGGAAGATGACAAGGGGGGGGAAGGAGGTGGGCTGGGCCGGCCAGATGGGCTGGCCAGCTGGGCCGGCTACAGGTAAGTGGCCCAGGTAGGCTTCTGTTCTTTTTATTTTTTTCTTCTATTTTGTTTTATTTAATTTATTTTGCCACTGTTTTGAATTTAAAATAATTCAAACAATGCCAAAAACTCCTCTGAATATTTTATATTGCTAAATGGACTTTTCCAAAAGCTTATAAAATATATCAGGGGTATTTGAAATTATATTCTAATTATATGAATATAATTCAAATTCAAATAGCTAATGAATTAAATCCAAAGTCCCAAAAATAATTCCTTAAAAATGTTCAATATTTTGGTTGGGACCAGAACCCTTACCAAAAATTATCAAACATTTAAGAAGAGCATTTTGGAGCAATGAATGAGATTTCTAGGGTTTTTGCCCCTCTTTTATTTAAGTTTTTGAGGCTTCCAAAATTCCCTCAGTTCAAATTTTCAGAATTTAAACATGATGCACACATGAGCTAGCCTAGAGCACTACCAGCAGCTAGGGATGTGACAACTCACCCCCACTAAACAAGAATCTCGTCTCGAGATTCAAGCGTAAGGTAGGATGAAGGGAAAACGCAAACTAGTACAATCTTCACGATCCAGGTTGCACTTCAAATGAACGTTGATTTGAACACCATCTTTGTCTTGTCGTCTTGCTCTGAGAACTTCAGCTAATCATGACAAGAAGAGGAAAGGAAAACTCTAGAAGGATCGGTCCCCTCGAAGATCGAACAACTTAGGATCAACTCATGGTTTGAGACATGGAAATATCTCTCAAGCTGAGAGACGAAGCACACCTTTAGAGGAATGGAGTGGAACAGATGACGAAGGTTCACTAGGTAGACAACGATTCCACACCTAAGAAGGTGGTAAACGATTATCAATGTAGCGAGGAGTTGAGTTGCCATGATACCACAACGAGGCACCTTAGGGACGGTGACTCGTAGAAATATCCCCTTAAGTGGCAAAAAGAATTACCTTTGATATAGAGATCATTTAGACTCTCTATATCAGCCTAAGGCAAAACACAGCAATCGATTGGCGGGGGTCGGTAGAATGGCATACTCGGACTTGGATGATGTGGATTACCTTGTTGAAGACAACGTAATGGATGAATTTGCTTATCACCGGAAATGGAAGAGACCCATGGTAGAATGGCACATTGGCGGTGCAAACTGGGAACAAAATGCAAATGCTGGGAATGATTCTAGTAACTGGGGAAGAACCCAACAATAGAGAGTGAATTCACTGTTTGAAAAGGTCATAGCATTGCCGAGGAAACTGAGAGCACTCCAGTTAGTGTTGATGATAACACCTAGCGCTTGTGCGTTCTCTCAAGAACTTGAGCAATTCCATAATCATCAAGGTTTTACCAACATCCGTGTCAAGGGTCCGGTAACACAACTTACTACCATAATGAATGGTGATGGAGGATGCAGATGCCAAAGGAAGATAACACCTTCTCAGATTTCACCCTTGGCGGGGCCAAGGAAATAAAATCTGGATGATCGACCGAGAGACATTTAGCACTCCGCTTCTAATGTTCTCCTTGATGTGCTAGCGTATCCCATTCATTGAAATGGTTTGGTATCTAGAACATCAAGTAAAAAGGTCGGACTTCGGGATCTCAGAAATCCATAGGGGCAACTAGGGAGTAAACCCTACAAAATCCCTATGGGGAGGTGGCCAACTTCCTCAATCAAGATATTATAATAATAGGTCTTCCGGTTGGGTGTGTTGGCCACGACATCCACTTTACCGGTTATCGAGGGACCAATATTATAGTTCTTGGGAAATGCTCCAACCATCATATCTTCCTGAGATTCCGATCTGGTTGGTGTTAGGATATTCCAGACTCATCGAGTCTAGGAAGAAAAACGGAAGTTTGCAACACAAATCGACGAGATGACGTTGCGAAATTCTCAGGAAATGAACTACGATAGCAAGCTCCAAAACATGAGCTGGTTCTGCTACAAACATGTGAACACGTTGTTCCAGACAAGCATGCCCACATGGTAGTCTTACAATAAAACACTACCGAGTTCTGGTTGGGAACCATAATCGAGGATATGGAAGTCTTGTGCATGACCTAGGATTAGCACATCAACTCCTTTTCCGTGAACAAAACAATCAGTGGCTTGGTGTGCTAGGGTATACATATGGAATGGAGGTTGCAAGTCTCCGAACCACCGAATACTTCGCACATATGCATGACTGATTTGGGATGATTCCAAAGGAAACAACATTGACTTTCTCGAGTCCACGGCGGCAACTTGCATCCAATGCACATGAATAAGAGGAAGTCACTCCTTTCATCAAACAAGTACTTCATGAGCTAGCATGAAGAAAATGCTTTCAAAAGTTTCCAACACTAGCTTAATGTTCAACAAAATCATGGAGGAGATAAGGATGTTGTCAATGGGCTCAACAACAATTCATTTGGGTTTCCTTTTAAAAGGAATTCCATAGTTAAGTGAACAAGTGATAGCATTGGTCAGGCCAAAGATGTAATGGTGTATGCTCGAGGGATCAACCACGAATAAGACAACATTACGAGCGTCATTGGTACTGATTTGATTTGACGATAGCCCACACTCAAATCAAAGGATTGATAAGACAATAGGTCCAGCAACTGATCACAGGGACCAATCGATGAAGATATCATCTTTCTTCAACACACACTACACAAGAATATCCCTTTGGAACGAACTAAGTCAGGCAAGCTTTTATCCTCCAACTCTCCAAGTTGTTGTCTAGCTTAATCAACTAGCTCAGGGTATCCAACACGGATTCTTGGAGAAGGGGTGGTTTACAGGAATAAACCAACTTGACCACGAACTCAACATAGCGGTCAGGTGACAACCTGGTAATACTTCTGAGAAGATATTCAGAAAATCACGAACCACTGGTATGTTACTAAGCTCGAGAACAATCTTGCTTTTCAGGGCAAGACGATATGATCAATAGAGCAAGGATTTGAAATAATCCTAACTCATCGATCGAGGAGTGAACCAGGAGAATGGACTAGGTAGCATGATCAACCTTAGAATGATGATTCAAAACCAACACGCTAAGAATGAAATTATTGTCCTTTAACTACCCAGCAACGAGGTTGCTAGGCGTATTGATTTCACACATCACGATTCACTTGTCGACATTCCGGTTATAACCACACGGAACCGAGGAATGAGTAATGATGGTGAGGAGTATCACTATGTCAAAATTCATGAGAGTTGGTGCAGTTCTCATGACAATTCTGACATAAAGGGGGTAATACTCCAAGGTAGAACAGAACCAAAAGCTGGATTGGCATTTGATCTGCGGAATACAACTACTTTGACCCAATCCTAGATATGGATGAGGTACTGGAGTTTGTTTCTCCTAGTCATTCCGCGATAGAATGGCTTGACGGACCACAAAAGTAGTAGGCATCGATAAACGAACGCACGCATACTCTTGACTATCAATTGATAGACGAAGGTCAGTAGACAACTAAAGAGGGACAACTCAAAGGAACATATAACTTTCTGAGTTGTGGATGCATAGACTAGTATGTCGAACCAAGTTCAACATAATTCTTCCGGATAACCCATGCAGAAGGGTTGAGCTGGCAGAGTCACAATATAGCATGGAGAACTCATCGACAGCACTCTTGTTGTCATCTTTTGGTTCAGAAGAACTCCTGCCAAGAATGGTTCATGGTAATTGGAAGAAGGATGTACCACGAACCTCGAGAACTATCGCAAAGTTACTAATATCCTAAGGAACTAGCAACACTATCAACATGAAGTAAGTAGAGTGAATCTCGGTTCAAGAACCCAAGGAGTAGAATACCTACTACTAAGTAGCATCACGGGATGCTTTCGAGAATGATGGCCAGAATCATCACCCTGGGAACACAAATCATGGCTAAATTACTAGATGATCCCCTAAGACACCTAGGGTCATAATAATATCTCCAAGATATATGTCAAGGTAACGGAGTACCTCAACTCACTGATTAGTGTGGTTAATCTGGCCCAAAGGAACATCGGAACGGGAGGAAGGGATTTTGCAAATGCTTCAGACAATTTAGAAACCTGGGATGACTCGGCCAGCATAACGGCTGTAAATGCTCAAAAAAATTTGAGACAATCACAAAAATGGTGGCATAACCACTCAGAAGCACAATATCAAGGTTTCGAGATCAACAGTTAACATACAAAGGTAGTAGGAACTGAACTCAAGCTTAAATCCAACAATCTTATAAGTCCACTGATTAGTAACACGTGATCCTGATAGAAAGAAGGGAAAGCCTAGTTCTTAACCCCGTAGGAAAGATAAGATGACTCAGATCAGAAGGGCCATGAGGTATAAGGAGTAAAAAGAGCCTTACGTTCCATCCCACAATCAATTCCCTTATATAACTAAAGCATTTCTAGACTCAACTTCGACCAGTTTGGCTTGGTAATCCTACAGGCAGTCAAGCTCTGATACCAATGCTGTCAGGACCCCGACTCAATGCCACATCGATCTAGCATGTAACACCTCATATCACTTTGCTGCCTCACGCACGGTATTCCCATGGGTGTCGCCTTACCTTAGCCCGGGACCGTTTGCGTCTTTTGACACACGTATATGATAGTGTCGCTAGCATCCATATGATAAGGAGCCCGGGCTGACATGGCTAGTCGTAAACCCAAAGTGGCACAGACCTACAGGGACAGGCATCCATGACCCAGCATCGAACGTGTCGGTCATCAGCGAGTGAATCCAGGCTGTAGCACTGGGCTAGCAGGACTCCGGTGAACCGGGCTGTACCGGGCTAACAGGACTCCGGTATTCATCGCGTGACATTTCCCCGAAGGGACAGACACAGGAACGAAGAAGGACACATGCCGGCCAGCCTAAGTGTTCCGGAGCAGCAGCAAGCTACCATGGCTCGGTGGAAACACTAGGAGACATTTCCCCGTAAGAGAGGCTACTAAAGATAAACAACTAGATGGTCAGATCCCACACATACCAAGCATTTCAATAACATACACACAATATGCTCGATATGTGCAAATACAACATGGCACCACAACATGACTCTACGACTCAAGTAATTTATTCAATAGGCTCCGAGGAGCGAGATATTACAAACATGGGTCTTATGACCCAACAATCAGAGCATACAAGTCAAAGCACATGCGGAAGCTATCATGTCTGAGTACAGACATCTAGAAATGAAAAAGGCTGAGAAGCCTGACTATCTACCAGATCCGGCCGAGGGCACAAGATCGTAGCTGAGGTAACAAGCTAAACATCGAAGTCCACGTGGAACTACTAGTGAGACTGAAGTCTCTCTGCAAAAACATAAAATAGGCAAACGTGAGTACAAATGTACCCAGCAAGACTTACATCAGAACTATCTACATATGCATCATTATCAACAAAGGGGATGGTGGGGTTTAACTGCAGCAAGCCATCTTTGACTCAGTGGCTATCCTGAACTACGACTGCAAGTAACTCTTTTGAGGTGGCGCACACGAGTCCACATATTCACCATATCAATACACCACTATGGATCCGCTCCCGTCTCCCTACGAGAACGCCATCCATAGCACTCACGCTTATCTTGCGTATTTTAGGGTATCCACTTTCACTTGTCTATGAACTGATATAAGCAACCCAGAAGTCCTTTTCCGCGGACACGGCTATTCGAATAGATGATGTTAACCCTGCAGGGGTGTACTTCTTCATACATGTTTCCACCACTTAGCGTCTGCACACGACATGTGCTCGGCAGACTTCAAGCGAAAGCCGACGTGGGTGTAGACCACGACCTACCTAAACACTCAAGTCTCTAGTCCAGGTTTATCGCCTATTCGGGTTCCATCCATGAGGAGATCCGGCCGGAGTTTCGCTCACAGCCCCAAACGATGTGAACAGGGTTCCCGAGATACCAAACGGGCATCCGATACACCGTGCCACGTACCTACCGCATCATAGCCCACCCCTACGGTCAGCGCTGTCCACGGCCTCCAGTAAGCTACAAACACCAGAAACTACTTGCAACTCCTGGACAGAGGACTAGGGTGAATAAGAAGTCGAGCGGGGTCATATTTCAGGGCCCAATGTATGGTAGTAGCTGAATCATGGATCACAAACACAGAACTCAGTTCCTGAGGACGGCTTCAATGAGACAACCCACCATGTACTCCTACATGGCCTCTCACCGCTACCTTTACCAAATCGTGTTCACACACTTAGCTCACACACAGTAGGACATGTTCACATACCTCTAATTCATCCCCGATGAATCAGACCTGACTCAACTTTAAGCAGTAGCAGGCATGACAAACAAGCATGAATGAGTAGGCACAACAGGGCTCAAACAACTCCTACTCATACTAGTGGGTTTCATCTATTTACTGTGGAATGACAGGTCATGCAAAGGATAAAGGGGTTCAGCTACCGCAGCAATTAACAGATGAATCGGTGTTGTCCTAATGCAGTAAAAGAGAGCAGGAGCGAGAGAGTAGGATTGTATCGGAATGAACAAGGGGGTTTTGCTTGCCTGGCACTTCTGAAGATAACATTGAGTCTTCATCAGTGTCAACGATCACATCATCGGTATCACGTCTATCGAGAGGGGACAAATACCGGCAACACAGAAGGGAACTCAATCAATGCAATGCACAATATGATGCATGATCATGACATGGCAAAATGAATGTGTTTTGGGCTAATGCAACTAGCAACAGATTAAATGAAGTTGGTTTGAATACAAGATTCAAAGTCAAACTCCACATGTGATTATTCAAATGCCATTTAATTTATTTCTGCTAAACAGCAGCTATAAGTTGTTCTAACATGCATGAAAGTGGTACAGATGGATTCCTTGAATTTTTCTGATAATTTTTCATATATAATTTATTTAATTTGGAGTTACGGTTGAATTTCTATGATTTTTAGAAGTTTATACAAATTTCTGGAATTTTCTGAATATTTTTTTAAATCCAGAAAATACTTATTGCGTCAGCATGACCTCACCCTGACGTCATCAGGTCAACAGGGCGGTCCAGGTCAAACCTGACGTGTGGGGTCCACACGTCAGTGACACGGGTTAAACAGGGGGGTTTAGTTTAGCTTAATTAAGGATTAGGGCACTAGGGCCCACATGTCAGTGTCAGCAGGGGGTAATTAAATTAAAATAAACTAAACTAATTAACAGGGGGGCTGGCCCCACCTGTCATCGACCCAGGGGGGGTCAAACCCCTGGTCAGCAGGGCCTAACCTGCCGGCGGCTTGACGCCGGCGAGGCCGAGACGGCGGAGGCCTTCGGATTTCTTGCTCCGGCGGCCAAACGGGCGGATGAGGGCGTCTACGTGGAGCTAGGACTCGCCCGCATCCATCTGTGCAAACTGCAGGGGCTGAGGTGGCCCGAGCTCACCGGAGGCAAGCTCGCGGCGGTGGCCGGAGTTCGGGCGAGGTCGGGGTTGGCGTTAGGGGGCACGGGAGGGGAAGCTGGTGTGTGAGTTAGGTTCCTGGTGAGGTGTGGAGCACGTTGCCGTGCTCGGTAGCTAGCTCCGGTGGCTCTGGCCTTGTCCGCGTCATCGCCGGCGGTGAGGAGCTCACGGCCCCGGTGAAAAGGGCGGCTAGCGTGCGGGAACGAGCGCGGGGAGGAGGGGAAATGGAAGAGGAGCTCACAGCGGATCCGGTAGAGGCAACGGCGAGGCCGGGGAGGGGCTGGAGCTCGCGAATCCTCGGAAGTTCGCCGGCGGCCGAAGGTTGGGGACGAGCTCCGGGAAGACGCTACAGGGCTCCCGCGGTCGAATGGGTTGGTGTAGAAGACGCAGAAGGCGATGGCGGTTCCTCTGAACTCATCGGAGAGGCACGGGGTGGACGGTGGCCGCGGTGATGCTCGTCGGCGGCGACGGGTGTGTTC
>NC_057795.1:378377496-378420732 GCF_018294505.1 Triticum aestivum | reverse complement strand
TGTGTTCGGTGGCTGCGCGCGAGAGAGCCAGAGGAAGAGAGGAGCTCGGGGAGAGAGTGAGAGGCCTGGGGGGTGCATGGCGTCGCGGACGGGGTCCAGGGCGACGAGAGGAAGCAGGAGGTGGCCAGGGGGAAGCAGGAGGTGGCCGAGGCCTCTCGGGCGCGCGCCACGCCTCGCCTCTGTTCGTCCTCCTGGCAAAGGAGGAAGATGACAAGGGGGGGGGGAAGGAGGTGGGCTGGGCCGGCCAGATGGGTTGGCCAGCTGGGCCGGCTACAGGTAAGTGGCCCAGGTAGGCTTCTGTTCTTTTTATTTTTTTCTTCTGTTTTGTTTTATTTAATTTATTTTGCCACTGTTTTGAATTTAAAATAATTCAAACAATGCCAAAAACTCCTCTGAATATTTTATATTGCTAAATGGACTTTTCCAAAAGCTTATAAAATATATCAGGGGTATTTGAAATTATATTCTAATTATATGAATATAATTCAAATTCAAATAGCTAATGAATTAAATCCAAAGTCCCAAAAATAATTCCTTAAAAATGTTCAATATTTTGGTTGGGACCAGAACCCTTACCAAAAATTATCAAACATTTAAGAAGAGCATTTTGGAGCAATGAATGAGATTTCTAGGGTTTTTGCCCCTCTTTTATTTAAGTTTTTGAGGCTTCCAAAATTCCCTCAGTTCAAATTTTCATAATTTAAACATGATGCACACATGAGCTAGCCTAGAGCACTACCAGCAGCTAGGGATGTGACAGCGCCCCACGTCACGTGACGATAACTGACACACCGGATATGATAAATACGGCCAGGCCGAACACAACAGACAAAGCTCATCCGAGCTACATCGCGATATAGCCCAGTACAGGGGCGCCGCACACCCACTATGCTTCACAGACGAAGTAATGGATCATCACATCCTCGAGGGTTTTAAACCCGTAAACATCGAATCATACGATGGCACAACAGATCCCGCGGTATGGATCGAGGATTATCTCCTTCATATCCACATGGCCCATGGTGATGATCTACACGCCATCAAATACCGCGGGAGGACCTGGAGGACCTGGAATCCGCATTCCTTGACAACTTCCAGGGCACTTATGTGCGACCACCAGACGCTGATAACCTAAGCCACATAATCTAGCAGCTAGAGGAATCGGCCAGACAATTCTGGACACGGTTCCTAACCAAGAAAAATCAAATAGTCGATTGTCCGGACACGGAGGCCCTTGCAGCCTTCAGGCACAACATCCGAGACGAATGGCTTGCCCGGCACCTACGACAGGAAAAGCCGAAATCTATGGCAGCCCTCACGACACTCATGACCCGCTTTTGCGCGGGAGAAGACAGCTGGCTAGCTCGTAGCAATAACATAACCAAGAGCCCTGGCAATTCGGATACCAAGGACAACAATGGCAGGTCACATTGCAACAAGCACAAGCGACGCATTAACGGCGACAATACTGAGGATACGGCAGTTAATGCCGGATTCAGAGGCTCTAAACCCGGTCAGCGGAAGAATCCATTCAAAAGAAACCCTCCGGGTCCATCCAGTTTAGACCGGATACTCGATCGCTCGTGCCAGATACACGGCACCCCCGAACAACCAGCCAACCACACCAACAGGGATTGTTGGATGTTCAAGTAGGCAGGCAAGTTAAGTGCCGGAACCAGAGACAAGGGGCTGCATAGCGATGACGAGGAGGAGCCCCGGCCGCCGAACAATAGAGGACAGAAAGGCTTCCCCCTACAAGTGCGGACGGTGAACATGATATACGCAACCCATATCCCCAAAAGGGAGCGGAAGCGTGCTCTCAAGGATGTCTATGCGTTGGAGCCAGTCACCCCAAAGTTCAACCCATGGTCCTCCTACCCGATCACTTTTGATCAAAGGGACCACCCCACTAGCATCCGTCACGGCGGATTCGCCGCATTGGTCCTAGACCCAATCATTGACGGATTTCACCTCACTAGAGTCCTCATGGACGGCGGCAGCAGCCTGAACCTGCTTTATCAGGATACAGTGCGAAAAATGGGTATAGATCCCTCAAGGATTAAACCCACAAAGAAAACCTTTAAAGGCGTCATACCAGGTGTAGAAGCCAGTTGTACAGGCTCGGTTACACTCGAAGTGGTCTTCGGATCCCCGGATAATTTCCGAAGCGAAGAGTTAATCTTGGACATAGTCCCATTCCGCAGTGGCTATCACGCCCTGCTCGGATGAACCGCATTCGCAAAATTCAATGTGGTGCCGCACTACGCATATCTCAAGCTCAAGATGCCAGGCCCTCGCGGAGTCATTACGGTAAATGGAAACACCGAATGCTCTCTCCGAATGGAGGAGCACACGACGGCCCTGGCGAAGGAAGTACAAAGTAGCCTCTCAAGGCAATTCTCCAATCCGGGTGTTAAACGTCCGGACAACATCAAGCGCGCCCAAAGTAACCTACAACAAAACCGGCTGGCACGTTCCGAGCAAGCATAGCGGTGCGGCCCGAACCCCAGCCCTCGCCAGATGGTGATAGCGGTACCACGCGTACATAATTACGCATTGGAAATACCATGGGCATAAGGGGAGGGGCACAACCACGGCACGCCCAGAATGCGGCTCAACCACACTAGGGGCTCCCTATTCTGCCGTTTCCTTTTTTTATACTTTCAGGACCCAACGATCCGGAAGGCCTCTCCGGCAATACAATCGCCGAACACACGATGCAACAGCCAGGGAGAGAACAAGCCACGTCAAATGTCCATGTGGTCTCTATAACGAGCTAAATACCTGTTTTACTTAAAGTCTCGCAGCTTGCCCCTGGAGGGGGACATGTCAAATAATCCCACAAGTTTGGCCGGGTTGAACTCCCACAAGTTGAAGGCCCGTCGTTGACACGGAAGGATCCGGCGGAAGAGCATGACCTGGACTACGTTAACAAGCTTAACCTTCTTGTTCACCAGGTCTCGGACGCAGGTTTGGAGTCCGGTCACCTCTTCCAGACTACCCCACAACAGGCCCGTCTCTTTCCAAGATGTGATCCGTGTGGGGATGCCAGATCGGAATTCGGGGGCCGCTGCCCATTCAGGGTCACGCGGCACCGTGATATAGAACCACCCCGACTGCCACCCTTTGATGGTCTCTACGAAGGCGCCCTCGAGCCATCTAACATTGGCTATCTTGCCCACCATGGAGCCTCCACACTCCTCTTGGCGGCCGCCCACGACCTTCGGCTTGACGCTGAAGATATTTAGCCATAGGCCAAAGTGAGGCTAGATGCGGAGGAAGGCCTCACACACGATGATAAACGCCGAGATGTTGAGGATGAAGTTCGGGGCCAGATCGTGGAAGTCCAGGCCGTAGTAGAACATGAGCCCTCGGACGAACGGGTCAAGAGGAAAGCCCAGTCCGTGGAGGAAATGGGGGAGAAACACGACCCTCTCATGGGTCCCAGGGGTGGGGATGAGTTTCCCCTCATCTGGAAGCCGGTGCGCGATGTCGTCAGACAAGTATCCAGCCTTCCTAAACTTTTTGATTTGCCCCTCCGTGACGGAGGAGGCCATCCATCTACCTCCCGCTCTGGACATGATTGGAGAAAGGTTGAGGTGGGAAGTGCGGACTTGGGCGCTGGAGCTCGAGTGCGCAGGGATGGATAAGCAAAGGAGGAACAAGGCGTAAATGGAAAGGGTGGATCCTTATCCCCTTATATGGGCGGCCGAAACTATAAGCCCCCACCAGCCTAATAAAACTCGCTTATCTCCCAAGCACCGCGGTTAATGGCGCGGTTAGGTTACCCACGCCCGTATTGATGAGAATCCCGGAATAAGGGGACACGATCTCTGCTTTGACAAGATGTGCCAAGGAAACCACCTCGCTAAACGCGCTGAGGTGGTACAGTAAAATGATTCGAATAAAGGCTTGGCCGTGGCGTGATGTCATGCTGCGGAATATGTCAGCAGATTAGATTTGTTCGGATATTATTCTCTCTATGGTGGTATGTGGAACTTATTTTGCAGAGCCGAACACTATCCTTGTGTTCAACATCTTCTATGAAGTATTCTGAGGAGGAACCCGCCTTGCAGTGCCGACGACAATTTGCGCGCCGGATGTCAGGACCCCAACTCAATGTCACATCGATCTAGCCTGTAACACCTCATATCACTTTGCGGCCTCACGCACGGTATTTCCACGGGTGTCGCCTTACCTTTGCCCGGGACCGTTTGCGCCTTTTGGCACACGTATATGATAGTGTCGCTAGCATCCATATGATAAGGAGCCCGGGCTGACATGGCTAGTCATAAACCCAAAGTGGCACAGACTTACAGGGATAGGCATCCATGACCCAGCATCGAACGTGTCGGTCATCAGCAAGTGAATCCGGGCTGTAGCACTGAGCTAGCAGGACTCCGGTAAACCGGGATGCAGCGGGCTAACAGGACTCCGGTATTCATTGCGTGACATTTCCCCGAAGGGACAGACATAGGAACGAAGAAGGACACATGCCGGCCAGCCTAAGTGTTCTGGAGCAGTAGCAAGCTACCATGGCTCAGTGGAAGCACTAGGAGACATTTCCCGATAAGAGAGGCTACTAAAGATAAACAACTAGATAGTCAGATCCCACACATACCAAGCATTTCAATCATACACACAATATGCTCGATATGTGCAAATACAACAAGGCATCACAACATGACTCTACAACACAAGTACTTTATTTAAAGGCTCAAAGAGCCATACATAGCATACACACAAGTACGGGTCACACGACCCACATTCAAGTCATACAAGCATACAAGCCAACAGTGGAAGTGTCTTGTCTGAGTACAGACAACTAGTAAAATAAAAGAGGATTGGGTAAGCCTAGCTATACTACATGGTCCTTCACAAGCTCAGGGTCACCACCTGGGCCTCAGTCTACTCATCGATGTCAATGTCTACGAAGAACCCGTCAGAAGGGTTTGTAGCATCTTCTGAATAATGTAAATTAAAGCAACATGAGTACAAAGGTACTCAGCAAGACTTACATCAGATCCTACATACATGCACATTATCAAGAAGGGTTGGTGGAGTTATTGCAGCAAGCCAGCTTTGACTCTTGGCTAAGCTATCCTACGAGACTCCAACTTGAAATAGTTTTGCGCACACGAGTCCACTAATCACCACTTCAATACACTACCGAGGATCCACCTCCGTATTCCTACGGAAGAGCCATCCTCGGCACTCACGCTTATCTTGAGGCTTTTAGTAGTTTCTAGTTTACTTGTCTATGAACTGTATAGGCAACCAAGTAGTCCTTTACCGCGGACGTGGCTATTCGAATAGCTTATGTTAACCCTGCAGGGGTGTACTTCTTCATACACGCTCTCACCACTTACCGCCGTTTACACGTCATGTACTCGGCAACCTTCAAGCGGAAGCCCAACGTGGGTGTCGGCCACGACCTACCTAAACACCTAAGTCTCTAGTCCAGGTTTATCGCCTATTCGGGTTCCATCCGTAAGGAGATCCGGCCGGGATTTTGCTCACAGCCCCAAACGATGTGAATAGGGTTCCGAGACACCTAACGGGTGCCCGGTATACCCGGCCATGTACCTACCGCATCACACCCCTACGGTCAGCGATGTCCACGGCCTCCAGTAAGCTACAAACACCAGAAACTACTTGCAACTCCCGGATAGAGAACTAGGGTGAATAAGAAGCCGAGAGGGTCCATTGGTTTCGGGCCCAATGCATGGTAGTAGTTGATTCTTAAATCACACATACAGATCTCAGTGCTTAAGGACGGCTTCAATGAAACAACCCACCATGTACTCCTACATGGCCTCTCATCGATACCTTTACCAAATCGTGTTCAACGCATCACTCCCATACTGACACGGACATTTCACTCTAGCCCATCACCCAGATGAACCAGACCTGACACGACTCTAAGCATAGCAGGCATAGCAAGGTAGGAACAACACACACACATGGCTCAATCAACTCCTACACATGCTAGTGGGTTTCATCTAGTTACTGTGGCAATGACAGGTCATGCAGAGGAAATGGGTTCAACTACCGCAGCACACATCAGTTTGAAACGCGTTGTCTTAATGCAGTAAAAGAGAGCAGGAGCGAGAACATGGGATTGTATCGATATGATCAAATGGTTGGTTGCTTGCCTAATGGGTCGGTGTACTGGTATTGTTCTTCATTGGGGTAATCACGATACTCCTTAGGGGCAGGACCTGCCGCAGAGAGCACCGATACACAATCATCACCAAACAATATGCAACAATATGATGCATGCATGAAACATGGCAATATGAGTGTCTTGGGCTAATGCAACTAAGACCCGATGGGTTTGAACTATTTTGAACCAAAGATTCAAGTTTCAAACTCATAAATGGCCCTTTAAAGTGCTTTATCTTGCTCTGCAATAAACAGCAGGTTAGCTTGCTTAAACATGCATGAAACCAGTACAGATGGATAGATTGGATTTTTCTGATCATTTTTCATATATAACACTTTGCATTTGGAGCTACAGATTAATTTCTATGATTTTTTGAAGTTTGGGTTATTTCTGGAATTTCCTGTGTAATAATAATTCCAGTAAATAACTTACTGCGTCAGCATTGCGTCAGGATGACATCAGTGGTCAACAGAACAGTCCAGGTCAAACCTGACTAGTGGGTCCCGTGTGTCAGTGTAATTAGTTTAACTAATTATTAGTTAATACTAATCCTAATTAGTTAACAGGGCTAGGCCCCACCTGTCATTGACCCAGGGGGGTCAAACTGGGCCCACCCGTGGTCAAACGAGGGGTCAGCGGGGTCAACTCGCCGGCGTTTAACCGCCGGTGAGGCCGAACGCGGCGGCGAGAGTGCTTTTGTGCGTTCCGGCGACTAAATGAGCAGCGGAGGGCATCTACGGGTAGCTGGGAGCAAGCCGCAGCTCTTGGTGGTGGTGGTTGAGCTCGGGGTGGCCGGAAACATCGCCGGCGACGACCTTGGCGGTCGCCGAAGTTCGGATGAGGTCAAACTCGAGGCTACGGGACATGGCGAGGCTCGTGGAGTGGTGCTACGGGTTCCTGCGGGTGCGGTGAGTGCGTTGGACACGGTGGTGTGGCCGGTGGTTGGCCGGAGACACGTCGGCGACGAGCTCGGCGACAGTGCGTGCGGTGAAGCTTTGTGCGCTCGCTGTGGTGCACGAGAGCGAGAGAGGAAAGGGGGAGGAGGTAGCTGGGCTCATGGAGGTCTCGAAGAAGCAGACTGCGCGGTCGGGGACGAGCTGGTGCGGCGGTGATGGCAAAGGGGATCTCCGGCGATGGCGGATCGGACGGGGTCGGTGCAGTGGCTTCGGGGCATGCGAGCGCTCGGGGCTCGGCTAGCTCAAAGGAGAGGAGGGCGGCGGAGCTCCTGGACATGGTGGCGCGGTGCGGGGACGATGGAGAGTGCGACTACGGCGACGGTGCGGCTGCGGTGGCGTCGGCCATGGTGTGGGAGAGCGAGGGAGAGGAGCTGGGGGCGAATGGGTGTGTCCACGGGGTTCGGGGTGCGACGTGGAGTTCGTCCAGGCCAGCAGGGCGGTGAGAGGAGGAAGCAGGGCGACGGGCAGCTACGTGGCGCGCACTGGTGCCGCCGTCGAGCACCTGCCTGCCTGCCTGGCGAAGGCAAGCAGCTCGCTGGAGCGGCTGCTGGGCTAGGCCGGCAGGTGGGCTTGCCACGTGGGCGCTAGGTAAGCCTCTGCTCCTCTTTGATTTTTCCTTTTCTATTTTTCTGTAAGTTTGTGGATTTTCTAAAAATACCTAGGCAACTCTAAAAATCACCAAACTGCTTATGGCCACTAACTAGAATATATCCAGCTTGGAACATTTTGGTTTGGAATTATTTGAGCATTTGAAATATTTTATATAATTTAAATGCCCAAACTCAAATACTTATGATTTAATTCAAAGACCTTAGGATGACCTAGAAAATTGTGCACCACTTTTGGCAGAGGTTCTGAACCAAGACAAAAATGATGGACATTTTAGAAGGGCATTTCAGGTTCATTGAAAATATTTTTAGTAAACCCTAGTTGGTTTCAGAGGGACTGGGGGTTCTGTCATCCCCATTTCAAATTTCTGTTGAATGGAATAGACATGATGCAACACTCTAATGCATGACTAACTAGGGTGTGACACCGGACTCATCGTCATTGAAGCCTGGTTCAGGGGCTAATGAGGGTGTGACACCGGACTCCCGGACTATGAAGATACAAGATTGAAGACTTTGTCCCGTGTCCGGATAGGACTTTCCTTGGCGTGGAAGGCAGGCTTGGCGATACAATATGAAGATCTCCTCCCATTGTAACCGACTCTATGTAACCCTAGCCCTCTCTGGTGTCTATATAAACCGGAGAGTTTTAGACCATAGGACGAACAACAATCATACCATAGGCTAGCTTCTAGGGTTTAGCCTCTCTGATCTCGTGGTAGATCAACTCTTGTACTACCCATATCATCAATATTAATCAAGCAGGAGTAGGGTTTTACCTCCATCGAGAGGGCCCGAACCTGGGTAAAAACATCGTGTCCCTTGTCTCCTGTTACCATCCGCCTAGACGCACAGTTCGGGACCCCATACCCGAGATCCGCCGGTTTTGACACCGACAGCGACTGAAAAGCAAACAATAACATAGCGTATATAACATAGGTAGGAAAGCGGAAACTCAAGAGTGAAATTTTGGATACTTACGAATCGGCCAGGGGCTTCGCCTTGGGGGCCCTCTTGGGACATGTTCGTACTCTGAGTCTGAACTGACCAAGAGGGTAATATTCCCCCTCTTTGGCGCCACCTCCTCTGGGTTCCCAGAGGCCTTCCTCTTCTTCCTCCTCAACTTGCGAGAGGAGTTGCTCTCCACCTCCTCCTCCTCTTCATCCTCGTCTCCCTCATGAGAGGAGACGATCTCTGTCTCTCCAGACATAGCATCGGAAGGGCCTCTGCAGCAGGGGCCGCCCTTGGGCTCTTTGCCCTTCTTCTTGCCCTTCTTCTCTGGCGCCTAGTAAGGCGCCGGGACCAGTATCTCCGTCAGCTGGGGAGTAGTTGTGTCTTCGGGCAACTGAGCCGGACTCTTGATCCGTTACGTCTTTGCTGTCCAGCCCTGTAAAAGTGGGCTGATAAGATTCATAATGATCAAAAATACGGACTGGACACGTCTTTGGAAAGGTTAATACTTACCGGAGTGGCCGGATTCTCGACGTCGAGCCCGATGTCTTCGGTCTCCATAGGCCGGCTCTTCTCGGCCTTGAAAAGCAGCTTCCATATTCCTTCATGCGTTGTGCCGAAGAAGCGCTTCAAGGTCCACGACTCCACTGGATTGAACTCCCACATGGGGGACGCCCGGCGTTGGCAGGGGAGGATGCGGCGGAAGAGCATGATCTGCACCACAATGGTGAGACCAACATTTTTCCCAGCATGTTGGTGATGCATGTCTGTAGCGTCTGCACCTCCGACTGGGACCCCCAGTCGAGGCCCTTAGCGGTCCATGAAGTGAGCCTCGTGGGGGGTCCGGATCTGAACTCCGGAATGGCCGCCCAGTTGGCACGGCGAGGCTCGATGATGTAGAACCATTCTTGCTGCCAGACCTTGACGGTCTCGATGAAGGCCCCTTTGGGCCATGTGGCGTTGGGCAGCTTGCTTATCATGGCTTCGCCGTAGTCCGCATGTTGTCCATCGACCACCTTCGGCTTCACATTGAAGATTTTAAGCCATAGGCCGAAGTGTGGGGGGCGTAGAGTAGAGCCTCGCACACCACAATGAATGCCGAGATGTGGAGGAAGTAATTAGGGGTTAGATCATGGAAATCTAGCCCATAATAGAACATGAGGCCCCGGACGAAGGGATGGAGTGGAAACCCTAGCCCTCTAAGAAAATGGGGGTGGAAGACAACCCTTACGCCGGGTGCAGGAGTGGGGATGATTTGACCCTCGTCGGGGAGCCTGTGCGCAATGTCTGCGGCCAGGTACCCCGTGCTCCGGAGATGCTTCACGTCCTTCTCCGGGATGGAGGAGGCCTCTCACTTGCTCTTGGAGCCTAAGCTAGCCATGGCTGGAGAAGGTGGTGGCGGTAAGGAAGATGAAAACTATTTTTGGGCACTAGAGCTTGAGAGATTGGAAGGCAGAGGCAGTAGGAAGGCATGGGGAAGAAAGGAGGGATCTTTTGCCCTCTTATAGGCGGTAGAAATGACAACCGTCCCCCTCCCTTATGCCTTAAAACTCACCCATTCCCGATGAGAGTGTGCGTCGTGGTTGGTTGGGTGAACCTCGAAACACGGAACGAGGAGTGTGAAAATGGTTCAAAATACTGAAGAGTCAAGTCTGACGCTTCGCCGAAAAGAGTTGTCAGTAAAGACACTATTCGTATTTTTGAATATTCTGCCTTCGCGGCTAAGGGTTGTGATAGTTATACAGAGCTGGATATAGTTCTTTTTCTGAAGGGAAAGTTGATGTATGGTGTTCAAGGAGAAGAACCCGCCTCGCAATGCCGAAGACAATCCGTGTGCCGAACACGTCGTCATTGAAGATTGGTTGAGGGGCTACTGAGGGAGTCCTAGACTAAGGGGTCCTCGGGCATCCAGCCTATTCAATATGGGCCGGACTGATGGGCTAGACTGATAGAGGAAGAATGCCACCTCTCGTGTCCGAATAGGACTCATGTATGCATCAACGGCATGATTAGGTGTCCATATATAATGTTTACTTTCATGTAAACCGATTATGTACAACCCTAGGCCCCTCCGGTGTCTATATAAACCGGGGGGCTTAGCCCGGAGGGGGGATTATTCATGGGCTAGACTATCTAGGGTTTAGCCACTACGATCTCAAGGTAGATCAACTCTTGTAACCCCTATACTATCGAATATAATCAAGGAGGAAGTAGGGTATTACCTCCTTTAAGAGGGCCCGAACCTGGGTAAACATTGTGTCCCTTTGTTCATTGTTACCATCGATCCTTAGACACACAGCTTGGGCCCCACTACCCGAGATCTGCCGGTTTTGACACCGATAGTGCTTTGTGATGGGTTCGATCTTGCGGTGTCCTCTCCCAGTGACAGAAGGTGCCGCGAGGCATGCATGTATCGTTGCTATAAGGATAACCAGATGGGGTCTATTCCTACATGAATAGATCTTGTCTACATCATGTCATCGTTCTTATTCCATTACTCCATTTCTCCATGAACTTAATACACTAGTTGCATGTTGGATAGCGGTCGATGTGTGGAGTAATAGTAGTAGATGCAGGCAAGAGTCGGTCTACTAATCTTGGACGTGATGCCTATATATTGATCATTTCCTTGGATATTGTCGTAATTATTTGATCTTCTATCAATTTCCCAAGGGTAATTTGTTTACCCACTGTATGCTATTTTCTCGAGAGAAACCACTACTCAAATATAAGGCCCCTGAGGCAATCTTTTATCATATTGCTTTGAGATCTATTTTTATTTGCATTTGTTTTCAGATCTATTATTTCAAAAAACCCAAAAATACCTTGCTGCACTTTTTCTTTATTTATTTTATGTCGTATTTCACTCAGATCTATTTATCCAAACACTTACAAAGCAATCTATCTTTTTATCAAGGAGGGATTGACAACCCCTCTTACGAGTTGGGTTGCGAGGATTTATTCTTTGTGTGCAGGTACCGTTTAAATAGTGTTGCTTGGTTCTCCAACTGGATTGATACCTTGGTTTCATAACTGAGAAAAATACCTACCGTAGTTGTACTGCATCATCCCTTCCACTTTGGGGAAATAGCAACGCAGTTTCAAGCCGCATCAAGAGGAATTTCTGGCACCGTTGCCGGGGAGATATCATCGACATCTATCAGGTTCCTAATCACAAATATCGTCTCCTTGCAATTTACATTATTTGCCATTTGCCTCTCATTTTCATCTCGCCCACTTCACAAAAAATTGTCGTTTTATTCGCCTTCTTTTTTGTTTGTCTTTTGCTCGTCAGATCTCTTGTTTGCTTGAACTCATCATCATGAGTGACTTTGGTATGGCAGAAATAGATGATGGTCGAACTCCTAAAATTGGATGATCCGGCAATTTGGATGCTAAATTTTTTGGCTTGGGGTAAGGGAACATTTATGGGAAAAGATACTATCCAAGAATTCTTCAATTGTGTTGGAAATTTGACTCTTGATGATGCTCCTATACTTAAAAGAACCAAATCTTATGCAGAAGCTATTTCAGTACTAATTCTGAAAATTGAAACTAGATTTATCCATACCCATCCTACCTTGCAAAGATTGTTTTATGAGCTACCCGCTATAAAGGATCTGAAGGCTAAAAAGCTAGCTACCCTTGTTCTTATGAATGAATTTGATCACATAGTACAGGAAGCTAGGGAAATATTTTATTCTTATGGTACAAGCCATGAAAAAACGGTTATAGATGAGATCATTTACAATAGTGACTATATGTTGAGACATTTGCTTGGAAATAATCAAATTTTTGATGAGAACCTTAAAAAGGAAATCCCCATTTTAGATGTGATCCAACAAGTTTTCAATTATGTTAATCAACAATACTCTTGGATTGTGGCCGGAAATCAAAGGGGATATGTAGATGGGCAAATTGACAATGCCAAAATTTGTATGGATAATGTGTTCCAAGATATATTTGGAATACCTCCTAACAAAAACACATCTATGGAAAATAAAACCAAAGACGACAATAGTTGAATCTATGCATTATTCCTAGCTAGGGGCATAAAATGATAGCGCTTGGTGGGAGGCAATCCAATGAATAAAATTTATTTTTTTCCTTTTCTGTCTATTCTTGAGTGTTCACATAATTATGCTACTATTACGATTGTGTTTTTATGTTTTAGTTAATGTTTGTGCCAAGTAAATCCTTTGGGATCATGTTTGGTGATAGTTGATTTGATCTCGTTGAAAAATAGAAACTTTTGCGCCCAGTAGTAGTATTGCTAAAAATTACAGAAGCGTCACAAAATTCTGAATTTTTTACACAAGATTGATATACAAAATGCCTATGCCATCCTACTTTTTCAGAATTTTGGAGTTACAGAAGTATGGACAAAGTCCGGACTACACAGATTGTTCTGTTTTAGACACATTCTGTTTTCGTTGCATTGTGTGCTTATTTTGATGAATCTATGGATTGTATCAGAGGGGTATAAGCCATGGTAAAGTTAGAATATAGTAGGTGTAATGCAATAATAAAATATGAGTGGGTTTGCAACAATACTTAAAGTAGTGATTTACTTTATTATACTAATGGATCTCACGTAGATTTTGTTAAGTTTTGTGTGATCGAAGTTTTCAAGTTTTGAGTGAGATCACGATGTGATGCAACCCGACTAAATGGAGAGTCATTGGTTGGCCCAATATTTCACCGTAAAAGAAGATCAGTGACGAACCACAACGAACAATTCTCGTAATAGCATAAATAGACCACGAACTAGTAGATCGGTTCTTCCGATCAAGCAATAACCAAGAAAACCAAAGAATAAAATGCATGAACGAAATCAAACAAATCGAACCGCGCACGTAGCAGCAACTAAATCTCTCAAAGATTAGCAAACAAATGCAGGTATTTAACTACCCAAACATGGTACTTTTCAGGTATTTTTCTCAACTCCAAATAAACTCCCGTACAAAGGCCAAAGCCTGCCTATTATATAGGTGCAGCCCCACCTGAGCAAACCGACCTCAAACAGACCAAAAAGATAGGACTCTTATATCTTCCCGATTCTAACTAACCACGATTTAACTAATTAAAAATCTGGCAGTGCTAATCACTATAGATTCCAAACAAACTAGGACTACTAGTACGTAACTTGGCTGAACCAACATGGGTCGGACTCCTACAAGTAATTGACTCACGCAAGGAAATCTAAAGGAAACAAATTATGTTGCAAGGAAATATATCTCATGTTGGTTTGGGGCTTCGTTCTTCACATCCACACGCATGACCAATATAATTGTTGCATGGTGTTCTGAACGTGGGTTTGATCTTTTGCTTCTCTGATTCAGCCTCTGGCACTTCCATACAAATAGATCCAACCTGCAATGTATATGGAATGGCACTCTCTATGGTCACATCATCCGTTTCGAAGCAGTCTTTCCAACCTTCTTCCTCAATGTAACATGGTCATCCACCTTGATTGTGTTGTCAAATATTGGCCGTAACAAATGTCGCTTCCCAGCATTCCAGAATGAGTAAGTGTTGGTTCAACCTTCATGCATAGCGTTATGGTCGTATTGCCAAGGCCTTCCTAATAACAAGTGACATGCATCCATTGGTATAACAACATAGATCACCATATCAGTATAATCTCCAACAGAGAATTTGACACACACCTTTTGAGTGACATTTAGCTTCCCAGTATGATACATCCACTCGACACAAATGGGTCTGTGGGTGCTTCCATACGGGCAACCCCAAAGCATCAACTAAGCCTTTGCTGACTGCATTGGTGTAGCTTCCACTGTCTGTTATTAGCTTGCAATTGGTGTTGTTGATCTTACACGAAGACTGAAAAATATTTCATCTCTGCCCTTATCCTCAATATGATCTTCCTGCACTCGTTGCACCATTAATGATGGGTATGCTTCTGCAGCTTCAAAACTTGCAGTCTCATCTTCAGGTTTCTCACTAGAGGTGTCAGTACTTTTTCTACATCACTCGCAGACATGTATCCTTCTTCTGTGAGGAGGACTCTCCTCTCATTAGGACACTCAAACTTCTTATGCCCCCTGCCACCACACCTGAAGCACACAATATCACTCGTGCGAGAGTTAGAAGCATGAGACAATTCAACCTTGGATTAAGATACTTCCTTGGTAGCCGACTTAGAATCGGATTTGAAACCACTATTACCACCACCTTCTCGCTGATAATTACGTCGCATCAATTCTAATAAATTATCATGACCACCACGACGCTTTACTTGCTGCTCCACTCGAATGGCATGGTGTAATAACCCCTGTAATCCATTATATTCTACCATATCGACACGATCTCGTACCTCTAATTTCGAACCATGCATGAACCGTGCAATTGTAGCCTCTTCTTGCTCCTCTACCTCTGTACGAATCAATAATATTTCCATCTCCTTATATTACTCCTCAACACTAGAGTTACCTTGTCGAAGTTGCTGCAAGCGTGTGTACAAGGTCCTAGTGAAGTGCTCCGAAACAAAGCGTCTCTTCATGATACTCTTCATCTGATTCCAAGACTCCGGACGTCCTCTCGCGTGACATAGTTGGTTCCACCATATTAAAGCATAGCCCGTGAACTCAATAAATGCAGCACGGACCTTTTTCTCCTTAGTGTACTGATGTCCATCGAAAATCTAATCCACACGCATCTTCTACTCCAAATAATCATCCAGGTTGTCTTTACCGCTAAACGACGATATGGAAATTTTTATTCTTCCAATACTATCATCTTTGTAGGCGCTCCACGGACGTTCATGTCCTCCCCCATGGTGTAGGCCACCTCCCTGATGGTTATAAGCACGCCGCACAGGCTCAAAATAACTTCTAGCCCCCTCAAGCTAATGGTTTTTATGCTCACCATTGTTGCGAACTTGCTCGCCTACCCGTTGTCCAGATAATTGCTGATGACGATGCAGTGCAGCAGACCCATCACTAGGTGGTGAACATGGTCTCAATCGATAAACGGCCTCAGTCAAATCAGCAATCTTTTTTCAAGACTTTCCTCAACCTTGTCGATGCGTCTCCCCACTCGATTGAGCACATAGTCATGAGTTGCCTCCAATCCTAGCACGATAGCCAGTGCAATACTCTGATCATAGGTGGGCAGGGGTAGCTCGTCTTCTGCATCTCCTTCATGTGCACCATGCACACTTGAATATGATTTTCGTGAATTCACCATTGCAGCAACTCAAGTAGATCAATTCAAAAAACCAAAGAACAAAAATTGTACCATGATAAACCTTGCTTTGAATACCACTTGAAGCAACCCGACTAGATGGCGAGTTGTCCGTTGGCCCAATCTTTCACGGTACAAGATGATCAGCGATGAACCACGATGAACAACTCTCGTAATAGCAGAAATAGACTGCGAACTAGCAGATTGGTTCTTCGGATCAAGCAATAAGCAAGAAAACCAAAGAATAAAACTTACAAGCGGAATCGAACAGATTGAACCGCGCGTGTGGCAGCAAATAAATCTCTCAAAGATTAGCAAACAAATGCAGGTATTTGGCATACCCAAACATGGTACTTTTCAGGTATTTTTCTCAACTCCAAATAAACTCCCGTACAGAGGCCAAAGCCGGCCTGTTATATAGGCGCAGCCCCTATCGTGGGACTAAGTCTGGTAGTAAGAATAGGGGGTACATAGGAGGAGGCAAGGTCCTAGCTACAGTGAGGTTGTACATGCAAGTTTACGAATTCAGACACCTCTCAGAGGAGGTAAAAGCCCTACGTCTCAGTGCCCTGAGGCTGTGTCGGCTGGATTATGCGTGAATGTTACAAGGGGTGCGAACCCTTATGCCAGAGGAGGAGAGGGGCTTATAGAGTGCGCCAGGACCTTCTCAGACCTCTGTTACACAGGGTTCAATGTGAGTTAAGATGGGGCGTTACTGGTAACGCTAGCCATAAATGATCTTTAAGACTACAGAGTGAACGCCTGACCGTTGCCATCCTGGGGTGACTTTATATCTTCTGTACTCTGAGTGGTTCTTCATATGGCCGAGTAACTATGTTTTGGTCGAGTGGAATTGGGATATCCGAGTGGAGTCTTCTGTCGAGTGGAGCGCACTTCAGGGTGATTCCAGTCGGTACTTTCTGTTGGTCCTTGAATGTCTTTGACTATAGGGTAGTGTCCTTGGGTGGGGTGTCTAGGTCAGGCCTAAGACCCTACCCTAGGTACATGTCCTTGTCATTAGCCCCCGAATGGATTGAGATCTGAGTGAAGAAGGATTGAAGTTGATTCCAACTCAATTCAATGCTTCGGAGACATTTTATAGAAGTCGAGGAAGCACACTGGTCCTTTCAGTCATGCTTCAGTCGACTCGATTGATTCTGGTAGCTTGAAGTCACTGAGTGAATTAATGTGATAAACCTTCGAGTGAATTAGGACACAAAATCTTAGACGCGATTGACCGCCCTGCGGTTTCTGGATTTTGCGGGATTCAAAATTTTGGAGAAGCGTGCCGGACGGGGCATGGCTCAGTAAATGGAATGAATCGGATGGAGACTCCTCGATTTTTGTGACGCCTTTTTCACCATGTATCGAGCCAGCGCCTATGACGGGATATGATTTTATCGCTTGGGCCCACCAGTCAGCCACACGGAACCAGCCTCATAAAAGGTGTCGAGTCCTATGCGAGGTACAGTGCCTCCCATTTGATCCTCTTTTTCTCTTCTTCTTTGCCTCCTTTCCCTTTGCTCTCCATGCCTCCGCTCGGCCCTCCCACGCTCCATCGCAATGGTGAAGGAGAATACCACGGCCCTGGAGCACACGAAGAAGGCGTCGGCGACGATGAAAGGCAAGAAGATGGCGAGGGGCTCGTCATCATGGTCCAGTCTGCTGTCTGGTTGGATCCAGGGGACTGGATCTTTTCCACGGTCGCGAAGGAGGACTTGGAGAAATCTCGCCCACGATGGCTTGATTATTCCTATGTCCTGGAGGCTGCCTGGGGACGAATTTGAGCCTTAGCCACGCGATGGTGAGTGTTTTCTCCTCACCACTCATGTCAAGTGCGGTTTTTCTTTGCCTCTGCACCCATTTTTTCAAGGATTCCTGAACTTCTTCGGAGCCCAGATTCATCACTTCCCTCCCAACACAATCTTGTATCTTGTTGCATTCATTTCCATGTGCAAAAACTTCTTGGGATGCTATCTGCACTGGGGTCTCTTCAAGCATATATTCACTTGTCGTTCTAAGACGGTGAAGAAAGCTAACCCAGACAACCAGAAAACGCATGTGATCCACATGTGTGGTGGGTTAGGGATCCAAATGAGGGGTAGGAGCTGCTTTCCTCCGGTGACTTTTCCCGAATCAGTTAGAGGGTGGCAGTCGACCTAGTTTTACTGCAATGATGTTTCGACTCCTGGTTAGTCGACTGGCCTCCCTCCTTTCACTATGGAGAGACTCTGCACCCCTCGCTCACTAGTTGTAGCTCCGAATGAGAGGGAGGAAGTGTAGATGCTGGTTGCGGCCGTTGTTGAATTGGTTAAAGGAGGAGTGACAGGGATGGATCTGTTGGAGGTGTATCTCAGTCGGCGGATCCAGCCCCTGCAATCCCGTGACCAACCCATGTGGATGTACTAGGGACCTGAGGGCACCGCTCGGACCCACCCGGAGGAGGTTGATGAGGAGATGGTGGCCCAGTGGCTCCAGAGCATTACTGACAACAAGGACAACCCCAGGAGTCCAGGAGGATTCTGCCATTCGACGCCAAAAACGCTCCAGGAGAGGTCAGGCTCAAATATCCAAGTGTTTTTCCCTTTGTTTTGCAGTTGTTCTTGAATCCGACTCATATCCATAATTTGTGTCTCGCAGGTTTTCACCAAGATGCACTCGATGCCCAATGGAGAGCACTACCAGGAAAGGATTGATAGTGGCAATGAGGGTAGTGACACCCGGTATGCTGAAGACAGTGAAGAGGAGAGCGAGGACTCGAGCAGCAGCGGTGAAGAAGTCTAATGACCGACCCGCTCAGAGCATCGATCCAAACAGTTGCAAGACCTACAGGGGGACGTGGCAAGGTTGCTGCGTCGAGTGATGTCTACTACGCAATCTTCTTCTTGTAGACATTGTTGGGCCTCCAAGTGCGGAGGTTTGTAGGACAGTAGCAAATTTCCCTCAAGTGAATGACCTAAGGTTTATCAATCCGTGGGAGGCATATGATTAAGATGGTCTCTCTCAAACAACCCAACAACCAAATAACAAAGAGTCTCTTGTGTCCCCAACACACCCAATACAATGGTAAATTGTATAGGTGCACTAGTTCGGTGAAGAGATGGTGATACAAGTGCAATATGGATGGTATATATAGGTTTTTGTAATCTGAAAATATAAAAACAGCAAGGTAGCAAGTGGTAAAAGTGAGCGAAAACGGTATTGCAATGCTTCGAAACAAGGCCTAGGGTTCATACTTTCACTAGTGTTCAAGTTATCTCAACAATGATAACATAATTAGATCATATAACAATCCCTCGACATGCGACAAAGAGTCACTCCAAAGTCACTAATAGTGGAGAACAAACGAAGAGATTATTGTAGGGTACGAAACCACCTCAAAGTTATTCTTTCTGATTAATCCATTGGGCTATTCCTATAGTGTCACAAACAGCCCTAGAGATCGTAGTAAAATAACACCTTAAGACACAAATCAACCAAAATCCTAATGTCACCTAGATACTCCATTGTCACCTCAAGTATCCGTGGGTTTTATTATACGATATGCATCACACAATCTCAGATTCATATATTCAAACCAACACAAAGAACCTCAAAGAGTGCCCCAAAGTTTCTACCGGAGAGTCAAAACAGAAACGTGTGCCAACCCCTATGCATTATTCCCAAGGTCATGGAACCCGCAAGTTGATCACCAAAACATACATCGAGTGGATCAATAGAATGCCCCATTGTCACCACAGGTATCCAACGCAAGACATACATCAAGTGTTCTCAAATCCTTAAAGACTCAATTTGATAAGATAACTTCAAAGGGAAAAATGAATCCATTACAAGAAGGTAGAGGGGGAGAAACATCATATGATCCAACTATAATAGCAAAGCTCGTGATACATCAAAATCGTGCCAAATCAAGAACACAAGAGAGAGAGAGAGAGAGAAAGAGAGAGAGAGAGAGAGAGAGAGAGAGAGAGAGAGATCAAACACATAGCTACTAGTACATACCCTCAGTGCTGAGGGTGAACTACTCCCTCCTCGTCATAGAGAGCACCAGGATTATACCTGGCCATACCTCGGGCCGGGCTAGGCTTCGGGCCGGGCCTAGCCTAGCCCGACACAAAAAACCCAGGCCCGGGCTCGACCCGGCCCGGCCATCGGGCCTATTTTCTGGGCCCAAGCCCGACCCGAACACATAAAAGCCCATCGGGCTTCGGGCCGGCCCGACCCGACCTTCAGAAAAACGTGAAAACGATGGGCCCGTTCCCGGCCCGGCCCGGCCTTCGGGCTCAAAATCTAGGCCCGAGCCCGGCCCGGGGGCAGCGTCAGGCCGGGCCGGGTCAGGCTTTTTTGGGTCGGGCCGACCGGGTCGGGCTTCCCATGGCCAGGTCTAACCGGGATGATGAAGATGGCCACCAATGATGATTCCCTCCTCCGGCAAGGTGCTGGAACAAGGTCCCGATTGGTTTTTGGTGGCTACAGAGGCTTGAGGCGGCGGAACTCCCGATCTAGGTTTTGTTCTGGAAGTTTGGGGATTTATAGGAGGGGTTGGCGTCGGTTTCACGTTAGGGGCCCCACAGGGAGTCCACGAGGCAGGGGCGCACCCTCCACCCTCGTGGGGCCCATGGAACTCTTCTCCGGTAGCTTTCCGTTCCAGTATTTTTTATGTTTTCCAAAAATATTCTCCGTTGATTTTCAGCGCATTCCGAGAACTTTTATTTCTGCACAAAAACAACACCACGGTACTTCTGCAGAAAACAATGTCTGTCCGGGTTAGTTCTAACCAGATCATACCAAAATCATGTAAAAATATTATAAACATAGCATGAATACATCAAAAATCAAGCATCCCCAAGATTAAAACCCGCTCGTCCATCAGTAGGTAAATGATAAGAACAGAATTTTTGATGTGGAATGCTACCTAACATATTTATCAATGTAATCTTCTCTATTGTGGCAAGAATATTTAGATCCATAAGATTCAAAACAAAAGTTTAATATTGACATAAACAATAATACTTCAAGCATACTAATAAAGCAATCATGTCTTCTCAAAATAACATGGCCGAAGAAAGTTATCCCTACAAAATCATATACTCTAGCTATGCTCTATCTTCATCACACAAAATATAAATCATGCACAACCCCGATGACAAGTCAAGCAATTGTTTCATACTTTTGATGTTCTCAAACTTTTTGAATCTTCACGCAATACATGAGCGTGAGCCATGGGTATAGCACTATGGTGGAAGAGAATATGGTGGTTGTGGAGAAGACAAAAAGGAGATAGTCTCACATCAACTAGGCATATCAACGGGCTATGAAGATGCCCATCAATAGATATCAATGTGAGTGAGTAGGGATGGCCATGCAACAGATGCGCTAGAGCTATAAGTGTATGAAAGCTCAAAAAGAAACTAAGTGGGTGTGCATCCAACTTGCTTGACGAAGACCTAGGGCAATTTGAGGAAGCCCATCATTGGAATATACAAGCCAAGTTCTATAATGACAAATTCCCACTAGTATATGAAAGTGACAACATAGAAGACTCTCCATCATGAAGATCATGGTGCTACTTTGAAGCACAAGTGTGGTAGAAGGATAGGAGTATTGCCCCTTCTTTCTTTTTTCTCTCATTTTTTATTTTTATTTTTTTGGGCCCTCTCTTTTTTTGGCCTCTTTTTTCTTTCTTTTTTTTATTTTTCGTCTGGAGTCTCATCCTGACTTGTGGGGGAATCATTGTCTCTATCATCCTTTCCTCACATGGGACAATGCTCTAATAATGAAGATCACCACACTTTTATTTACAACTCAAGAATTACAACTCAATACTTAGAACAAAATATGACTCTATGCCAATGCCTCCGGCGGTGTACCGGGATATGCAATGAATCAAGAATGACATGTATGAAAGAATTATGAATGGTGGTTGTGGCACCCTGGCTCAGAGAAACTGGAACGCCCCGTATTCCAGCCCAGAGATCGAGGAGAAGTCTTCTGGAATACGCCACTTCTTAGCATAGAACAAACCAACTTTCTATTATTACAAGAATATGAATACAAGGTCTCCGATATTACAATAAATAACATCGGCACGGCGACACTACGCCATCCTTAGTTACTCTATGCAAGCAGCAGAACAACTCGAAGCAGCGAAATAACTCTAGCAACAGAACAACGACGACGGTGGTGAACTCCACTCCGCAGGGACTCTGGCTGGAACGCTTATCCTAGCTCGCGACCACAGGAACAACACCAAACAAGCAAGCAATCCACGCGCGACCTGCAAGCTGGCATGACACGCCAGGTTAGTACATTGAATGTACTTGCAAGCTCACAATAACGAGAAGCATTCAAGACGAACAATAGCATGGCAATTACAGGTTAAGCAGGAATTATCATGAGATCGTCAGGATAACATGGCATGAACAACATGAACATCATACTGCTAGAACAATATGAGCATGGCATGTACAAATAAATCTGACGATACTAACATGATGACACTATATGCACTATTTATTCTGCTCGGGTTACTTCGTAACCATCACATGCATCACTTACCAACCTCGGACATCACACAATTATCTCAGGATCAAATCAAGCTTGGTATAAACAATACCGTAGTAATCATTAAATGACCACAAGGAGCTTGATTTTTACCCACGATTCTCACACAACATCACGAATATCCAACAACTCGGTATCATTAATACCACGGTGATCATTCACGGATCATAAACGGATCCACTTTGGGTTCAACGGGCTACCTCATAACCAAACGGTGATCTTTCCGGCGATCACAACCATGACCAACACTTGGTCTCAAATGGTGATCTTTCCGGTGATCCCAACCAACTTATCTCATCATCGAACCAGGGTTGTTATTAAGCACATTATTATTAATACTATTGACTCACAGTGTGACCGACATGAACTGGGCCCTTATCCATGGGCGCAGCTATCGATAGATTTAGTATACGCTCTACAGACGTTAGTACACTGTACCCACACTACGGAACCCATCGCTTCGCACTCCCATTCGGGTGGACCAATGGCATTCCGACAAAACCGTCCTACTGCCGGCCACTCCGACCAACTCCCCTTTGGGCTAAGTCCTGGGTGGCCCCGTGCCTACCAAAGGCACCAACAACCACCGTCATGGCCAAAACATAAACGGTCCCAAACAGGGACCACCCGGGTACAGCAACAACAATGGGCACACAAGGTTATGTCTGCTTACCGGGCCAGGGTACCGCACGCCCATAACCTTCCCTTGTTGGAGGCACCGGCGAGAGGCATGACGGTAGTCCCAGTTAGGACCTTCCCATAAAGGCAAGCATGGTTGCACTGGTCAGCTCGATATGGTGGCACCATGACTCGGCCAACAGTTGTTCAAGTTCAGTTTAATCCGGTTAAACTTGAATGCAAATATGCTGAGCCATGATAAAATAACATGATGCAAATTACAATCCATGAACATGATATCAACATAATCATGAGGGTATCAAATAACTATCCATCATATCAACAATGAATCATATCCACTGAGCATGGCATACTGACTAGCATGAACATCATCAGTACATACTTATCCGAAACATAGCATGACCACTAGCATCAACAATAAATACCATGCAAGAACATATCAACAATGCCATCATGCAAGCATTTAACCAACTGGATGCAATGGAACATGCATACCAACGGTACTCGGGATAGACGGCAGTCATGCACCGAAGACCATCACCAAAATCAACACGTACTACTAGCAAGCATAAACATATGAAATGAAGTACTAGCAGGTAGAACATGATAACAGAGTACAAGACAACATAGCACAAAAGTGAACATGCAACTCTCAACATCACAGGAACAACGATAACCATCTTTTCAGCAAGCAAACATTTAATAAAGATTCAAGTTGAAAACCATGGCTATTGCATGACTATCATGCAAGTGGGTATCGTGGCTTGCCTGGGGATGAAGAAGGCACCGGGGAGAAGTGCGGTGAAGCCGCGGAAAGATTTGTCGGAAATAGTTCTCTCCCGTATGCGGCTATTTATGTGCAAGGACAAAAAGGTCATTTTCACAGTGTCAAACCATAGTGAAAATGAAACCAACATAACGGGCTCGATGAAACAAAGAAGTGGGCTTTGGATTCACCTCATTTGGAGTTATGAGCAAAAAGTTGTGAGGTGTAGAAGATCAGGGACCAATCTGTGAATATTTCTTTAGCAAACAGGTCCCTGAGTGGATAAGGCGGAGGCGCAAACTCAGAAATTCGCTTACACTTATTGCACCTGGGCCCGCGCGGGTTCAACTCCTGAGAGGCTGACCAGCGGGGCCCGCCTTATCCATCTCTCTCCTCCCTCGCTCCTATCTTCTTCCTCGCGTGCCCACGCAGCAGTAGAACAAAGGAGCGGGAGCAGGGTGAAGCCGGCGACAGGGCGGCTGACTCCGGCTAGCTCCTGCCCAGCGGAGGCTGCCGGCGGGCTCGGGGCAATGCGTCACCTCCATCCCAGGGCAGAGGGAGCGCCGGGGAGGAGTGGAGGGGTGGCGAGGCGCGGCGGCAGGGAGCAACAGAGGCGGACGGGGCGGTGGTGGTCCGGCCGGCTCTGGCCACCATTGTCCGAGGCGAGGCCACCGTCAGATGCGGGGAGGCCTGTCGAACCCATCCAGAGGCAAATGGGGCACCGGGGAGGGATGGAACGGAGTGGGGCAAACCATGAGGAGGTGGGGGAGCTCGTGAACAACACCATAGGAGGGGGGGAGGCTCGAGCTCGCCGGAACTAAGGAGGAACCACGGCGGTCGAGGCGAACTCCGGCGAAAAGAGGAGGGGGTCGATGGCTCCGGGGGTCGGGAGAGGCGTGGGAGGGGCTTGGGAGCTGCGGGAGAGGTCGAGGCATGCTTATATAGCAGAGGGGAAGGATCTGGAGCATCGCTAGCAAGCTTGAGCAGTGCTCTAATGGAGGTTAGATGCTGGTCACGGCACGGGCACGGAGCTAGTGGCTCATTTATGTTTAACCACGACGAGCCATCAATGCATGGAGACGCGGGGCATCACGGGGGAGCTCCGGGATATGGTTGGACGTCAAGACGAGGAGGGAGGAGACGAGCACAGGGGTAAGAACCAGCTAGAGCACGCAATGTGCGTGACGCCAGCGTGATCAACACGGGCACTGGTGCAAATAGCGCGTTCTGGCAGGGCCGACCATGTCCAGTAGATAGACTGTCGTGCCCTTAGTCAAAATGAGGAAATAAATCGGTCCAGGGGCAAAAAAGAGATTTGCACTTAGCTCCAAAGTAAATCAACAGGAAGGTGTTTGTAACTTTATGTGGTTACTCCAGCTTGGTAACGTGGTAAATATTTTGTCTGGTGATGATCAAACACTAAGGTAATGCTGATCACCAAAAAGCAGGCTAAGAGAAGCAGTTTAGATGAGGGTTGCTGTAGAAAGTGCCATAATGGCCAGAAATGATGATTTGGATGATGCACACACATGGAGTATCAACTTAAGCTCAATTTGGGCAAGGCATGGTTATTTGATCATATGAAGATGTTGCAAAAGGTTTCATATCATTTGGATAAACCAAAATGGTACTTCCTCAAACATTTCCCATGACCAGAAAGTTGCAAAAATTCTAGAGGAATAATGGCTTGATGAACTATGCCCAAAATGGGTGGAGGTAGGTTATATTGATAATATAAGGACTAGAAAAATTTTCAGCCACAATGGAGAAAGATAAAATATACTTGCTTCACAGACTGAAATTTTGGACAGAAACTAAGATTTGAAGATGTGCTCACATGGAGGCATGACATGAGCTCAACTTTGGTGGAGGGCTATGATATGATGATATGAAGGATCCTGAAAAATGGCAACTCATTTGGATATGCCTAGCTTGTACCTCCTTCACAAAGCTTCTTTCTAGATAGAAACTTTGGAAACTCATAATTAAGTAATTGCTAGGCAAATGAGGTTGCCTTTTGGCATGTGGCAATGATATGGACATTAAAATATGTTCAAGGAGTTTGAGATCAATTTGGCAAAGTAAAATAACACTTGCTTCACAATGTGCCATTTAGGGCAGAATAGGAAATGAATTATTGGAGGATTATTTTTTAACATAGCAATGAAAAGTTTTGCCATATTTAATCAAGATATGACCCAAACAATTTATGAGAAATATTTGGGAACTTTTGGAGTGATGGAAATATAGGTTGCTTCACAACATGGGGCAATTTGAGTTATTCCTTTAATAGGAAAGGAATATTCCCAATAAAAATAATATTGGGATTTGGGCTAGGATGAAAATGACAGCGTCTAGGGAAGGATTTGGGAATGACAAGCCTCTCTAGAAAGAAAGAAGAGGTCATCTTCTTCAGTTTCCAGACCACAAAGCCATGGAAAAGCAAACTCGGGCAAAAACCTCGAAAAAGAAAAGAAAAAGAAAGGGCCAAAAATCAGGCTGTCATAGTGGCTTCGCCACAAATATGATGTCAACTACATGATCATGCAAAGCAATATGACAATGATGAAGCGTGTCATAATAAACGGAATGGTGGAAAGTTGCATGGCAATATATCTCGGAATAGCTATGGAAATGCCATAATAGGTAGGTATTGTGGCTGTTTTGAGGAAGGTATATGGTGGGTGTATAGTACCGGCTAAAGTTGCACGGCACAAGAGAGGCTAGCAATGGTGGAAGGGTGAGAGTGCGCATAATCCATGGACTCAACATTAGTCATAAAGAACTCACATACTTATTGCAAAAAATCTATTAATCATCAAAACAAAGTACTATGTGCATGCTCCTAGGGGAAGGGTTGGTAGGAGTTAACCATCGCGCTATCCCGACCTCCACACAAAGGATGACAATCAATAAATAAATCATGCTCCAACTTCATCACATAACGGTTCACCATACGTGCATGTTACGGGAATCACAAACTTTAACACAACTATCTTTCAAATTCACAACTACTCACTAGCATCACTCTAATATCACCATCTTTATATCTCAAAACAATCATAAGGAATCAAACTTCTCATAGTATTCAATGCACTTTATATGAAAGTTTTTATTATATCCCTCTTGGATGCCCATCATATTAGGACTAATTTATAACCGAAGCAAATTACCATATTGTTCTAAAAGACTCCCAAAAAATATAAGTGAAGCATGAGAGTTCATCTATGTCTTCAAAATAAAACCACCACCGTGCTCTAAAAAGATATAAGTGAAGCACTTGAGCAAATGACAAACTACTCCAAAAGATATAAGTGCAGATCAATGAGTAGTAATATAATTGTGCAACTATATGAAGACTCTCTAACATTTAAGAATGTCAGATCTTTGATATTATTCAAACAGCAAGAAAAACAAAATAAAATAAAATAACGCTCCAAGCAAAACACATATCATGTGGTGAATAAAAATATAGCCTCAAGTAAAGTTACCAATGAACAAAGACGAAAGAGGGGATGCCTTCTGGGGAATCCCCAAGCTTAGGCTCTTGGTTCTCCTTGAATATTAACTTGGGGTGCTTTGGTAATCCCCAAGCTTAGGCTCTTGCCACTCCTTATTCCATAGTCAATTGAATCTTTACCCAAAAATTGAAAACTTCACAACATGAAACTCAACAGAAAACTCGTAAGCTCAGTTAGTATAAGAAACTAAAATCACCACTTTAAGGTACTATTGCAAACTCATTATTTATTTATATTGGTGTAATATCTAATGTATTCCCACTTCTCTATGGTTCATACCCTCCGATACTACTCATAGATTCATCAAAATAAGCAAACAACACATAGAAAACAGAAGCTGTCAAAAATAGAACAGCCTGTACTAATCTGTAACTATCAAATACTTCTATGACTCCAAAAATTCTTAAAAAATTAGTTCCACCTGAGAAATTTGTGCAAAAATCCATATCTTAAAGAATCAGGTCAAAATCACGTTTCAATAAGATTTTGGAAATTATTTACTGAGCACAAAAGTTTCTGATTTTCAGCAGGATCAACACAACTATCACCACAAGCTATCCTAAAGGCTTTACTTGGCACTTTATTGAAACAAAAGCTATAAAACATGATTACTACAGTAGCATAATCATGTGGACACACAAAAACAGTAGGGGTAAATATTGGGTTGTCTCCCAGCAAGCGCTTTTCTTTAATGCCTTTTAGCTAGGCATGATGATTTCAATTATGCTCGTATAAAAGATAAGAATTGGAACACAAAGAGATCATCATGAAGAATATGACTAGCACATTTAAGTCTAACCCACTTCCTATGCATAGGTATTTTGTGATCAAACAACTTATGGGAGCAAGAATCAACTAGCATAGGAAGGCAAAACAAGCATAACTTCAAGATTTTAAGCACATAGAGAGGAAACTTGATATTATTGCAATTCCTACAAGCATATATTCCTCCCTCATTATAATTTTCAGTAGCATCATGAATTAATTTAACAATATAACCATCACATAAAGCATTCTTTTCATGATGCACAAGTATAGAAATTTTACTACTCTCCACATAAGCAAAATTCTTCTCATTCGGAATAGTGGGAGCAAATTCAATAAAATAACTATCATGTGAGGCATAATCCAATTGAAAATTAAAATCAAGATGACAAGTTTCATGGTTATCATTATTATTTATGGCATACACGGCATCACAATAATCATCATAGATAGCAACTTTGTTCTCATAATCAATTGGAACCTCTTCCGAAATAGTGGATTCATCACTAAATAAAGTCATGACCTCTTTAAATCCACATTAATGATTATCACAATAAGATTCAACACCCTAAAAATAGTGGGATCATTACTTCCTAAAGTTGACACTATTCCAAACCCACTTTCATCAATATAATCATCATAAATAGGAGGCATGCTTTCATCATAATAAATATTCTCATCAAAACTTGGAGGACTAAAAATATCATCTTCATCAAACATAGCATCCCAAGCTTGTGGCTTTGCATATCATTAGCATCATGGATATTCAAGGAATTCATACTAACAACATTGCAATCATGCTCATCATTCAAAATTTTAGTGCCAAACATTTTATTGCATTCTTCTTCTAACACTTTGGCACAACCCTGAAACCAAATAACAAAGAGTCTCTTGTGTGCCCAACACACCCAATACAATGGTAAATTGTATAGGTGCACTAGTTTGGCGAAGAGATTGTGATACAAGTGCAATATGGATGGTAGATATAGGTTTTTGTAATCTGAAAATACAAAACCAGCAAGGTAGCAAGTGGTAAAAGTGGGCGAAAATGGTATTGCAATGCTCCGAAACAAGGCCTAGGGTTCATACTTTCACTAGTGCAAGTTCTCTCAACAATGATAACATAATTAGATCATATTACAATCCCTCAATGTGCGACAAAGAGTCACTCCAAAGTCATTAATAGTGGAGAACAAACGAAGAGATTATTGTAGGGTATGAAACCACCTCAAAGTTATTCTTTCCGATCAATCCATTGGGCTATTCCTATAAGTGTCACAAACAGCCCTAGAGGTCGTAGTAAAATAACACCTTAAGACACAAATCAACCAAAATCCTAATGTCACCTAGATACTCCAATTTCACCTCAAGTATCCGTGGGTATGATTATACAATATGCATCACATAATATCAGATTCATCTATTCAAACCAACACAAAGAACCTCAAAGAGTGCCCCAAAGTTTCTACTAGAGAGTCAAAACAAAAATGTGTGCCAACCCCTAGGCATAGATTCCTAAGGTCACGGAACCCGCAAGTTGATCACCAAAACATACCTCGAGTGGATCAATAGAATACACCATTGTCACCACGGGTACCCCACGCAAGACATACATCAAGTGTTCTCAAATCCTGAAAGACTCAATCCGATAAGATAACTTCAAGGGAAAACTCAATCCACTACAAGATTGTGCCAACTATAATAGCAAAGCTTGCGGTACATAAGGATTGTGCCAAATCAAGAACATGAGAGAGAGAGAGAGATCAAACACATGGCTACTGGTACATACCCTCAGCCCCAAGAGTGAACTACTCCCTCCTCGTCATGGAGAGCGTCGGGATGATGAAGATGGCCACCGGTGATGATTCCCCCCTCCGACAGGGTGCCGAAACAGGGTCCTGATTGGTTTTTGGTGGCTACAGAAGCTTGCAGCGGCGGAACTCCCAATCTAGGTTTTGTTCTAGAAATTTGGGGATTTATAGGAGGGGTTGGCGTTGGTTTTACGTCAGGGGGCCCCACGGGGAGTCCATGAGGCAGGGGGCACGCCCTAGGGGGGCGCACCCTCCACCCTCATGGGGCCCACGGGACTCTTCTCTGGTAGCTTTTCATTCCAGTATTTTTTATATTTTCCAAAAGTATTCTCCATTGATTTTTAGCGCATTCCAAGAACTTTTATTTCTGCACAAAAACAACACCACGGTAGTTCTGCTGACAACAGCGTCAGTCCGGGTTAGTTCTAACGAAATCATACCAAAATCATGTAAATATATTATAAACATGGCATGAATACATCAAAAATAATAGATACATTGGAGACGTATCATCGAGTGCCAAAGTTCCCGAGCGCACTCGAACGTCAACTCCCGAGCCGACGAAAAGGCTGCAAAGCAAGCCAAAGTTGCCCTGCCCAAGCCTCGAAAGGCCCTGCCAAAGATCAAGGTGGTTATGCTCGTGACTTCAACGTAAGCATTTCTTTCTTGTGTTCTTCTGTGCTGCCGTGAACTCATTTGCTTGTTTGACCGAGTGAAATCCGGAACTCTCAGTGCTGCTACTGCATCCGCGACATCCATGGACATTGACGAGGAGCGTTGCGATGCGAAAACTGCAGATGCGGCCTGATACGTCTCCAATGTATCTACAATTTTTTATTCTTCCATGCTGTTATATTATCACACTGGATGTTTTACATTCATTTTTATAGTCATTTTATATCATTTCTTGGTACTAACCTATTGACATAGTGTCCAGTGCCAGTTGCTGTTTTCTGTATGTTTTTTACATCGCAGGAACTCAATATCAAACAGAGTCCAAACACAACGCAACTCCTGGAGGAATTTTTTTGGGCCAGAAGAAAGCCAATGGGCCAACGAAGCACCCAAGGCGCTGTTCGAGGTGAGCAGCACCCACCAAGAAGCGCCAGGAGGCCTAAGCGCGCCCTGGTGGGTTGTGCCCACCTCGAGTGCCCCCCGAACCGCCTCTTTGCTCTATAAATACCACAATATTCCAGAAACCCTAGGGGAGTCGATGAAATATTGATCCAACCGCCGCAGAGTCCAGAACCACTAGATCCAATCTAGGCACCATCATGGACAGGTTCACCACTTCCATTGGTGCCTCTCCTATGATGCGTGAGTAGTTCTTTGTAGACCTACGGGTCCGTAGTTAGTAGCTGGATGGCTTCCTCTCTCTCTCTCTCTCTCGATTATCAATACAATGGTCTCTTGGAGATCCATATGATGTAAGTCTTTTGGCGGTGTGTTTGTTGGGATCCGATGAACTTTGAGTTTTTGATCAGATCTATGTTTTTATCCATGAAAGTTATTTGAGTCTTCTTTGATCTCTTATATGAATGATTGCTTATAGCCTCGTATTTCTTCTCCGATATTTGGGTTTTGTTTGTCCAACTTGATCTATTTATCTTGCAATGGGAAGAGGTGCTTTGTAGTGGGTTCGATCTTACGGTGCTTGATCCCAGTGACAGAAGGGGGACCGACACTTATGTATCATTGCTACTCAGGATAACAAGATGAGATCTATATCTGCCGCAATATATAAATGGATCTCGTCTACATCATGTCATCGTTCTTATTGCATTACTCTGTTTTCTCATGAACTTAATACACTAGATGCATGCTGGATAGCGGTCGATGTGTGGAGTAATAGTAGTAGATGCAGGCAGGAGTCGGTCTACTAATCTTGGACGTGGTGCCTATATAATGATCATTGCCTGGATATCGTCATGATTATTTGAAGTTATATCAATTGCCCAACAGTAATTGTTTTCCCCATCGTTCGCTATTTTTCTCGAGAGAAGCCGCTAGTGAAACCTACGGCCCTCGGGTCTCTTTTCATCATATTTGCCTTTGTGATCTATTTTACCTTGCATTTATTTTCAGATCTATTAAACCAAAAATACAAAATACCTTGCTGCATTTTATTTGTTCCGCGATCTATTTATCCTATCTACCGCTTTTTACCTCACGTTATTTGCCTACTTGGGGCGCCGTACCCGGAAGGGATTGACAACCCCTTTAACACGTCGGGTTGCGAGTATTTGTTATTTGTGTGCAGGTGTTGTTTACGTGGTGTGAGGAGGTTCTCCTACTGGTTCGATAACCTTGATCTCATCACTGAGGGAAATACCTACCGTTGTTATAATGCATCATCCCTTCCTCTTTGGGGAAATACTGACATAGTTCTAGTAGACATCAAAAGGAATTTTTGGCGCCGTTGCCGGGGAGGATCTTCAACATCAATCAGGTTCCTAATCACAAATCTCATCTCCTTGCAATTTAAATTATTTGCCGTTTGCCTCTCGTTTTCTTCTCCCCCACTTCACAAAGATTTGTTGTTTTATTCGCCCTCTTTTTCGTTCGTCGTTTTCTCATCATGTCTGTTTTTGAAGTGCAATCTTGTTGCGTAGTCATCATGACTAAAGAGAACCCCAAGTTGTGTGATTTCTCAAATACCAACAATAATGATTTTATTAGCACTCTGATTTCTCCTCCCGCCACTAGTGCAGAGTCTTGTGATATTAATACTTCTTTGTTGAATCTTGTCATGAAAGATCAATTTGCCGGTACTCCTAATGAGGATGCCGCTTCCCATCTTAACACATTCGTGGAATTATGTGATATGTAAAAGAAAAAAGATGTGGACGATGATGTTGTGAAGTTGAAATTATTTCTGTTTTCTTTGCGAGATCGCGCAAAAAATTGGTTTTCTTCTTTGCCTCGCAATAGTATCGATTCTTGGAACAAGTGTAAAGATGCTTTTATCACAAAGTATTATCCGCCTGCAAAAATTATTTCCGTAGAACCCAAATCATGAATTTCAAGCAACTTAAACATGAGCATGTTGCACAATCTTGGGAAAGGATGAAATTGATTCTAAGGAATTGCCCAACTCATGGGTTAAATCTTTGGATGATCATACAAAAAATTTATGCGGGATTGAATTTTGTTTCTCGTAATCTTTTAGATTCCACCCCGGAGGGTACTTTTAAGGAAATTAGTTTGGGTGAAGCTACTAAATTGCTAGACAATATTATGGCAAATTATTCACAATTGCATACCGAAAGAGCTCCTACTAGTAAAAAAGTCAATTCGGTAGAAGAAATAAATTCTTTGAGTGAAAAAGTTGATGCTCTTTTGAAGTTGGTTGCTAATAAAAGTGCTCGTATTGATTTTAATGATGTGCCTTTGTCTACTTTGATTGAGAAAAATAGTGATGCCATAGATGTGAATTTTATCTCGCAAAATAATTTCAACAACAATGCTTATAGAGTTAATTTTAATCCTAGGCCTTTTCCTAGTAATTCATGTAACAATTATGGTAATTCCTATGGTAATTGCACCTACAACAATAATAGAAACACCTCTGATCTTGAGAACAATATTAAAGAATTTATCAATATGCAAAAAGCTTTCAACACTTCAATAGAAGAAAATTTAGATAAAATTGATGATTTGTATAGAAGTGTTGATAGAATTTCTCATGATGTAGAAACTCTCAAGATGAAAAATTTTGTGCCTAAAGTTGAAGAATCAATTAAAGCTCTTTATGTTTCTATGGATGAGAGTAAGAAAAGAACCGCTATGCTTTAGAGCTAAAAGAGAGTTTAAAAAAGCATTTTCTAGTGATTACTATCATAAAAGTGATGAAGATCTTGAAGTGATTGGTGTTTCTTCTATTGATTCTTTGTTTAGTAAATTTAAGATTGATGAAAAAGGGACTGGAGAAGAGTCAACTTTAGTTAGAAGGCGTCCCTACGATTCGGAGGGTGAAAATCTTGTTGAAAATTTTGATAAAAGTGGGTTTGAAGAGGTCAAGACTTTAACTAGTGATGTGCCCACTATTTTGGATTACAAAGACTTTAATTATGATAGTTGCTCTTTGGTTGATTGTATTTCTTTGTTGCAGTCCGTGATAAATTCACCCCATGCTTATGTACAAAATAAAGCTTTTACTAAACATATTGTTGATGCCATGATGAAACCTTTTGAAGAAAAGTTGGAATTAGAAGTTTCAATTCCTAGAAAATTGCATGATGAATGGGAACCTACTATCAAAGTCAAGATTAAAAATCATGAGTGTTTTGCTTTATGTGACTTGGGTGCTAGTGTTTCTACTATTCTGAAATCTTTATATGATCATAACTCTAACAGCATTATCATATCATGGGGACTACGCACACAACCAGGATCAAGAGAATTAAACCATGTTTTAGCATCATCCTTTAATGAGAACGGAAATAACTTAAGGATATAGTAGTAGCGAGTTTTCTCATCATTAGTGAATAGGGTGGCTATATCATTTAACTTAGTAAGATGTGCCACCACAGTTTTAGATTCATAGCCATAAAAAGGATCAGATTCAACCAAAGTAATTATCTCAGGATCGACAGAGAAATCATAATCCTTATCAGTAATACAGATAGGTGAAGTAGCAAAAGCAGGGTCATATTTCATTCTAGCATTCAGAGACTTTTCTTCCAGCTTAGCTAATAATTTCTTAAGATCAGATCTATCATTGCAACCAAGAAAATCTCTAGCAGTTTCTTCATCCATAACATAACCCTCAAGCGCAACAGGCAATTCATATCTAGGGGGAGAATCTTCATCATCACTTTAATCAGTATTATCAGTTTCAATAGTTTCATTCTCTCTAGCCCTAGCAAGTTGTTCATCAAGAAATTCACCTAGTGGCACAGTATTATCAAGCATAGAAGTAGTTTCATAAGTATCATGCATAGCAGAAGTGGCATCATCAATAACATGCGACATATCAGAATTAATAGCAAAAGCAGGTTTAGGTGTCGCAAGTTTACTCTAAACAGATGGTGAATCAAGTGTAGAGCTAGATGGCAGTTCCTTACCTCCCCACGTAGTTGAGGGAAAAATCTTAGTTCTTTCATCTTTCAAGTTCCTCATAGTGATCAGCAGATATAAATCCCAAGTGACTCAAAGAATAGAGCTATGCTCCCCGGCAACGGCGCCATAAAATAGTCTTGATAACCCACAAGTATAGGGGATCGCAACCGTTTTTGAGGGTAGAGTATTCAACCCAAATTTATTGATTCGACACAAGGGGAGCCAAAGAATATTCTCAAGTATTAGCAGTTGAGTTGTCAATTCAACCACACCTGGATACCTTAATATCTGCAGCAAAGTATTTAGTAACAAAGTAATATGGAAGTAACGATAACAGTGGCAGAAGTAATAGTAGCAGTTTTGTAGTAATTTTAACAGTGGTAATGGTAAAGTAACTAAGCAAAGAGCAATATGTGAAAAGCTCGTAGGCATTGGATCAGTGATGGATAATTATGTCGGATGCGATTCCTCATGCAACAGTTATAACATAGGGTGACGCAGAACTAGCTCCAGTTCATCATGTAACGTAGGCATGTATTCCGAATATAGTCATGCGTGCTTATGGAAAAGAACTTGCATGAGATCTTTTGTCCTACCCTCTCGTGGCAGCGGGGTCCTATTTTAAACTAAGGGATATTAAGGCCTCCTTTTAATAGAGTACCGGACCAAAGCATTAGCACTTAGTGAATACATGAACTATGCAAACTACGGTCATCACCGGGAGTGGTCCCGATTATTGTCACTTCAGGGTTGCCGGATCATAACACATAGTAGGTGACTATAGACTTGCAAGATAGGATCAAGAACTCACATATATTCATGAAAACATAATAGGTTCAGATCGGAAATCATGGCACTCGAGCCCTAGTGACAAGCATTAAGCATAGCAAAGTCATAGCAACATCAATCTCAGAACATAGTGGATACTAGGGATGAAACCCTAACAAAAATAACTCGATTACATGGTAAATCTCATCCAACCAATCACCGTCCAGCAAGCCTACGATAGAATTACTCACGCACGGCGGTAAGCATCATGAAATTGGTGATGGAGGATGGTTGATGATGACGACGGCGACGGATTCCCCTCTCCGGAGCCCCGAACGGACTCCAGATCAGCCCTCCCAAGATAGATTAGGGCTTGGCGGCGGCTCCGTATCATAAAACGCGATGAATCCTTCTCTCTGATTTTTTTCTCCCCAAACGTGAATATATGGAGTTGGAGTTGAGGTCGGTGGAGCACTAGGGGGCCCACGAGGCAGGGGGCGCGCCCATGGGGGTAGGGCGCACCCCCCACCCTCATGGACAAGGTGTGGCCCCTTGGCCTTGATTCTTTTGCTAGTTTTTTTATTAATTCCAAAAATAATCTCCATGGAGTTTCATGTCATTCCGAGAACTTTTATTTCTGCACAAAAATAACACCATGGAATTCTGCTGAAAACAACGTCAGTCTGGGTTAGTTCCATTCAAATCATGCAAGTTAGAGTCCAAAACAAGGGCAAACGTGTTTGGAAAAGTAGATACGATGGAGACGTATCAAGAACCAAAGATGACAACACTTAGATCCTACACGTTATGCCTAGCTAGGGGCGTAAAACGATAGCGCTTGTTGGGAGGCAACCCAATGAATAAAATTTATTTTTGCTTTTTGCTTTCTATTCTTAAGTGTTAGCACAATTATGCTACTGTTATGATTGTTTTTTTTGTGTTTTAATTAGTGTTTGTACCAAGCGATGCCTTTGGGAAGACTTGGGTGAAAGTTTATTTGATCTTGCTAAAAAACAGAAACTTTTGCACTCACGAGATTCGTTGTCATTTTTTACAGAAGAGTGATTTTAAGTTGATTCTTTTTGCATACGATCAATAGACAAATTCTACACGTCCAACCATTTATTTCATAATTTTTGGAGTTAGATAAGTATTCTAAATTTTCAGGTTTCTACAGACTGTTCTGTTTTTGACAGATTCTGTTTTCTTTGCGTTGTGTGCTTGTTTTGATGATTCTATGGTTTTCTTTGATGAGTTTTTGCCATACAAAAGTTGGAATACAGTAGATATAATTCAAAAACAAAATAATAATAGGTTTGCTACAGTACTTATAGTAGTGGTTTGGTTTCTCATACTAATGGATCTCACGAAGGTTTTGTTTGAGTTTTGTGTGATTGAAGTTTTCAAGTTTTGGGTTATCTTATGATGGATGAAGGAATAAGGATAAGAAAAAGTCTAACCGTGGGGATGCCTGAGGCACCCCAAGATAATATTCAAAGAAGTAGCAAGCAACTAAGCTTGGGGATGCCCCCGAGTGGCATCCCCGCTTTCTTCTAACGACCATCATTATTTTACTTGAAACAATATTTTTATTCGTCACATGATATAAATTTTGCTGGGAGCGTCTTGCATGATATGAGTCGTTGCTTGTTTTTCTGTGTGTTTTAAGTGTTGAATCCTTGCTGGACACACCCTTTTAAGACAGCCAAAAATTTATGCTATGCTTGCTCCTATGCTTCACTTAAATTTTTAGAGCCATGGACTTGCTCTAGTACTTCATTTGTATCTTTTTGAGCATGGTGTGCTTTGTTAATTTTGAAGAAATGCTCTCATGCTTCACTTAGATTTATTTGGGAGTTAGTAAATTTTTAAGAAATTCTCTCTTGCTTCACTTAGATTATTTTGAGAGAAAGAAAAAAATTATGCTCATGTTCTTCACTTATATTTGTTTGAGCTTATCAAAAGCAACATATGAAAATAGTTCCAAAGTGATAGATATCCAAGGAGGATATAATAAAAACTTTCATGAAGATCATTGGACAAAATAAACCTGATTCTTAGTAATGGTTTTGAGATATAACGATATGATATGTGAGTCATATTGATGAGTAATTGTGCTTTAGTAAGAATATTGATGTTAAGGTTTGTGATTCCATATGCAAGCACGAAAGTCAATAGTTATGCAATGAAATTTATATCCTACTTATGGTGCATTATTCGGTGTTACTTATGCTTTATGCTTGGGTATGAGATTTTTCGCTTTTTGGTTGGTCGCTTCTCATTCTTTTTGCTAGCCTTCATTTTGCACTAAGTATGATCACTATTTGTGCATCCAAAACCCTTTAAACCAGTTTTCCCTTATGAGTCCACTATCCTACCTATATGCGGTATTTCCATGCGATTCTAAGCAAATTTGCATGTGCCATCTCTTCAAAATAACTTTCTCTTTTGTGTGCTCTACTACTCGTGAGGCGGTAAAGGGTAGCCAATATTTTCCATGCTAGATGTGTTATTCTCACAATGAGTGTTTATTAACTTGTCATTGCACGAGAGTATGACAAAGGTACTAGGGATGCCCAGTACCGAAATGAATAAATGAATTTACTTTATGTTATCAAATAATAAATTCCTTTGAGAGTGATGATATTCTAAAAGACATGGTTGCTTGTTGGTATGCTTGAGTATTAAAGTCTTTATGTCAAAACTAGACTATTGCTTTAAATCATAGAAAAGTCCATATGTACATGCTATAAAGAAAAGAATGTGATGAACATGTTAGGCAGCATTCCACATCAAAAATTCTGTTTTTATCATTTACCTACTCGAGGACGAGCAGGAATTAAGCTTGGGAATGCTGGCACGTCTCCAACATATCTATAATTTTGGATTGTTCCATGATGTTATATTATCATTCTTGGATGTTTTACAATCATTTTATAGTCATTTTATATCATTTTTTGGTACTAACCTATTGACATAGTGCCCAGTGCCAGTTGTTGTTTTATGCATGTCTTTTACATCGCAGGAAATCAATATCAAGTGGAGTCCAAACACAACACAACTTCTGGAGGAATTTGTTTGGGCCAAAAGAAGGCCAATGGGCCAAGGAAGAAACTGAGGGGCTGCTCGAGGTGAGCAACACCCACTAGGGTTCGCCAGGAGGCCCAGGCACGCCCTAGTGGGTTGTGCCCACCTCGGGTGCCCACCCGAACCGCCTCTTTTCTCTATAAATAGCACAATATTCTAGAAACCCTAGGGGAGTCGAGGAAATATTGATCCGGCCGCCGCAAAGTCCAGAACCACCAGATCTAATCTAGACACCGTCATGGAGGGGTTCACCACTTCCATTGGAGCCTCTCCTATGATGCGTGAGTAGTTCTTTGTAGACCTACGGGCCCATAGTTAGTAGCTAAATGGCTTCCTCTCTCTCTCTCTTGATTATCAATACAATGGTCTCTTAGAGATCCATATGATGTAAGTCTTTTGGTGGTGTGTTTGTTGGGATCTGATGACCTTTGAGTTTATGATCAGATCTATGTTTTTATCCATGAAAGTTATTTGAGTCTTCTTTGATCTCTTATATGCATGATTGCTTATAGCCTCGTATTTCTTCTCCGATATTTGAGTTTTGTTTGGCCAACTTGATCTATTTATCTTGCAAAGGGAAGAGGTGCTTTATAGTGGGTTCGATCTTACGGTGCTTGATCCCAGTGACAGAAGGGGAACCGACACGTATGTATCATTGCTACTAAGGATAACAAGACGAGATCTATATCTGCCGCAATAGATAAATGGATCTCGTCTACATCATGTCATCATTCTTATTGCATTACTCCGTTTTCTCATGAACTTAATACACTAGATGCATGCTGGATAGCGGTCGATGTGTGGAATAATAGTAGTAGATGCAGGCAGGAGTCGGTCTACTAATGCTGGACGTGATGCCTATACAATGATCACTGCCTGGATATCATCATGATTATTTGAAGTTCTATTAATTGCCCAACAGTAATTGTTTTCCCACCATTTGCTATTTTTCTCGAGAGAAGCCACTAGTGAAACCTACGGCCACAGGGTCTCTTTTCATCATATTTGCGTTTGCGATCTATTTTCCCTTGCATTTATTTTCAGATCTATTAAACCAAAAATACAAAAATACCTTGCTGCAATTTATTTGTTCCGCAATCTATTTATCCTATCTACCTCTTTTTACCTCACGTTATTTGCCTACTTGAGGCGTCGTACCCGGAAGGGATTGACAACCCCTTTAACACATCGGATTGCGAGTATTTGTTATTTGTGTGCAGGTGTTGTTTACGTGGTGTGAGGAGGTTCTCCTACTGCTTTGATAACCTTGGTCTCATCACTGAGGGAAATACCTACCATCACTATACTACATCATCCCTTCCTCTTTGGGGAAATACCGACGTAGTTCTAGCAGACATCACGACCACCTCTCGGGCAGGCATGGTTTCATGAGTGCGCCTGTGCTCTGTTAGTGAACAATGAACTTTTGGGCCCATTGAAATTTCATTGTCGAGTGTTTGCAGCACCAACGAATATCATTCAACTCCCTGGTGATGAGGAGTAGGATGTGCCTCCGAAGAATACTAGGAGGAGAGGTCGAACTTTGAGCATGAGTGTGCCTGGATCCAGAACGCCTCACTCGTCGTCTGAGCCTGTGGTCCAGCCGCTCAATGATCCAGTACGGGCTTCAGTTTCCTTTGCCAATCCTCTGTCGACTAACCGGCCTTCAGCGTCGACTGCTCAGGCTTCAGAGCCCATTGCACAAGTTCAGGCTCCTACTCCATCGGCCCCGTCACCTGCTCCATCATCTTGCATGTTTGTTGCGTATCCCGTCCCAGACAATCAAGTAGGAGCTACGAAGGAGGCCATGATTCAGGCGGGTCTAATGATGGACCGACTGAAGGTGGTGTATGATACCAGCAAGGCTGCATATGACGCTAGCTCTGCTCTTCAAGATAATTTCCAAGTAAGTGGAATTGTAAGTTAATTTCCGATTGGATTCTCAGTCCTGGCTTTGGTTCTGTTCAGACATGCTCTCTGTACACTACTGCTTTATTATTTGTAAGATGCCCATACATCTAGGTTGAATTTTGCAACCTACGTCTGTTCACCCACTGGGTGTTTTCTTTTCATTCTGTAGCTCTTTCACTTGAGTCATCCAAGTCATGTAGAGTGAAAACCTTGCTCCAGTGGGGGCACACTAAGTGCACCCACTGGGTGTAGTCCCCGAGACCATCATCGAATGTTTGATTCAGCGGGGGTCTTTTCAAAATGTTTGCTTATAGCACTTCCACTCGACCTAGATAGGTCGTGTCGAGTGGGAACTGAACCAGTGGTGGCACGCTAAGTGAACCCACTGGGTCTAGTCCCCGAGACCACGGTCGACTGCGGGAAGTCAGCGGTGGTGTGAGGCTCAAAGATGTCGATGTAGTTTTATATACTCCTTCCACTCGAGCTGGGCTAACCATGCTAAGTGGGAAATGTAACTAGTGGGGGCACGCTAAGTTCACCCACTGGGTGTAGTCCCAGAGACTATTGTTGGATGTTTGATTCAGCAGTAGTCTTAGAACTCTTCTACTACGTAACTCATTTTTGCGCTTTTCCATTCGGAAGTAACCGTCGACTAACTTCTCAAGCTGCTATTTGCAAAAATCTTGTGAACTTCGGACTCAATACGCCACTATGGAGCAGGAGAAAAAACAACTTAAGCTCGACCTGGAACTGGCTAAGGAGAACTTGAAGAAGGCCCAAGAGGAAGTGGCAATTATGGGAGGTAACAACTTGCTGACTATATGCCCTATCATTTTCCCTTTCTATCCATTGAACCAAGTGATTCCACTAGAACAGATGTGCATAGTGAAAATCGTCAACTCCAAGCACGTCTGAGGAATGTTATTTCTTTAGACAAAATGAAGCAGGCCCTAGAGCAGAAGGATCCTTATCTTGCTGTGGCGTAGAAGACGGCCCGTGAGAGGACTAAACTTGCCAACTGGAAGTTGGCTTTAGTTAGGAAATTGGAAGATGAGAATGCCAAGCTGAAGAATGCCGTTGACGAAGTGAAGAAAGTAGTCGTGCAACTGAAGGAGGAAAAAGCGACTCTGACCCAGAAGAGGGACAATTGGAAGCTTATCTGGGTGATCTTACCAAGAAGATGTTCCTTATGCTGGAAGGTATTCCCTTTCATCTGACTGAAAAAAACTTTCCCGCCATGTTGTTGTCAATTCACTATCTTTCCATGTGTGCAGAATTCTATCAGAACTTTGAGGAGGAAACCGGGCAGATTGAGACTGGACTGGACCCCATCAACTGCCCTATCAAAGATGAAGTTGCCATGAATTTGCTGCGACTGGAAGCTCGACTCGCTAGCATCTTGGACTACATTGCCCGACTGAAAGCCATGATGTCTCGGATCGACAAGGAGCTCTGGCCAGAGGTTGAGCTTCTGAATGACCTCGAGTCACTGATGACTCGACTTAATAGCATCCTTGACTGAGTGGAGGCATGGAAGAAGTCATCTGCATAATGTGGTGCTGATGTGGATCTTTCACTCGTTCGGGTTCACTTCAGAGACGTCAAGGAAGTGAAGTTGAAGGCTCTCTAGATGGCTAACACGAAGAAGCACCAATTTCAATCTTTCATGGAGACCTTCATCGATGCGGCTACTCGTATTGCAGATGGTATTGAATTGGATGCATTTGTCGAGCCAGCAAGCCCTCCTCCTGACGAGTGAAAACTTGTTGAATTTATTTTCCTCGGAATGCCGAGTGGATTTTGTAATCGTTAAAACTCCTTTGAGCCTGATTCTCGAGTACTTCCGCTTGCGACATTGAACCTTGCTGGATTTATCCGAACTTGGTTGCTTTATTTGAATGCAGTTGCTTCGTTTCCACTGTTCTTTGGATTTTATTGGTTTGAGCGAATCTTGGATCGCAACTGTTTCTCCGAGTGAGAGGGTTGCTCTACCTTGGAGTCTACATTGTACTTGTGGCGCAGCTCAGAGTGCATCCAGACGTTGTACTTGTGGCGCAGCTTGTACTGCATCTAGACATTGTACTTGTGGCGCAGCTCAGAGTGCGCCTTCGAGTGTTTTTAACTTAGGCGAGTACAGGGTCGCGGCTAAGCCTCCGAGTGAGAGGATTGCTCTTCACTCGGAGTGTTTTTAACTTAGGCGAGTACGGGGTCGCAGCTAAGCCCCCGAGTGAGAGGATTGCTCTTCACTCAGAGTGTTTTTAACATAGGCGAGTATAGGGTCGCAGCTAAGCCTCCAAGTGAGAGGATTACTCTTCACTCAGAGTGTTTTTAACTTAGGCGAGTACGGGGTCGCAAATAAGCCACCGAGTGGGAGGATTGCTCTTCACTCGGAGTGTTTTTAATTTAGGCGAGTACGGGGTCGCGGCTAAGCCCCCGAGTGAGAAGATTGCTCTCCA
>NC_057795.1:378335434-378376837 GCF_018294505.1 Triticum aestivum | reverse complement strand
GCCCCCGAGTGAGAGGGTTGCTCTTTGCTCGGAGTGTTTTAACATAGGCGAGTACGGGGTCGCAGGTAAGCCCCCAAGTGAGAGGATTGCTCTTCACTCGGAGTGTTTTTAACTTAGGTGAGTACGGGGTCGCAGCTAAGCCTCTGAGTGAGAGGATTGCTCTTCACTTAGAGTGTTTTTAACTTAGGCGAGTACGGGGTCGCAGCTAATCCCCTGAGTGAGAGGATTGCTCTTCACTCGGGGTGTTTTTAACTTAGGCGAGTACGGGGTAGCAGCTAAGCCTCCGAGTGAGAGGATTGCTCTTCACTCAGAGAGTTTTTTTAACTTAGGCGAATCAGGTTTGCTGCTAAGCCACCCACTAGGGGATTTCAACATAAGTATATGCAAAGAATAATCAATCTACGACTGCGTAAATCATGTCTTTGATAAATAATTGAAAAGTACTTCTTATTACATCTCGTCGATCCAAGTGTTTTCAGGTATAAAAGCGGCGGAGCAGATCTGCGTTCCAGGCGTGCAGCTTGTCCTTCCTTTTGGTCATGTTGTAAAGGTGATACACTCTGTTGTGAAGTACCTTGGTGACGATGAAGGGGCCTTCCCAGGCGGGGGCTGATACGTCTCCAACGTATCTATAATTTTTGATTGTTCCATGCTATTATATTATCTGTTTTGGATGTTTAATGGGCTTTAATATGCTCTTTAATATTATTTTTGGGACTAACCTATTAACCGGAGTCCTAGTGCCAGTTTCTGTTTTTTGCCTATTTTAGAGTTTTGCAGAAAAGGAATACCAATCGGAGTCCAAACGGAATAAAACCTTAGCGATGATCTTTCTTGGACCAAAAGCAAACCAGAAGACTTGGAGTTGAAGTCAGAGACACAACGAGGCGTCCACGAGGCAGGAGGGAGCGCCGAGGGGGGGTAGGCGCGCCCCCACCCTCATATGCCCCTCGTAGATCCACCAACGTACTTCTTTCGCCTATATATAATCTTTTACCCTAAAACATCAGCGGGAGCCACGACACCACTTTTCCACCGCCGCAACCTTCTGTACCCATGAGATCCCATCTTGGGGCCTTTTCCGGCGATCTGCCGGAGGGGGAATCGATCATGGAGGGCTTCTACATCAACACCATTGCCTCTTCGATGACCCATGAGTAGTTTACCACAGACATTTGGGTCCATAGTTATTAGCTAGATGGCTTATTCTCTCTCTTTGATTCTCAATACGAAGTTCTTCTCGATGTTCTTGGAGATCTATTCGATGTAATACTCTTTTGCGGTGTGTTTGCCGAGATCCAATGAATTGTGGATTTATGAACAAGATTATCTATGAATATTATTTTGTTCTCCTCTGAATTCTTATATGCATGATTTGATATCTTTGCAAGTCTCTTTGAATTATCGGTTTAGTTTTGCCTACTAGATTGATATTTCTTGCCATGGGAGAAGTGCTTAGTTTTGGGTTCAATCTTGCGGTGTCCTTTCCCAGTGACAGTAGGGGCAGCAAGGCATGTATTGTATTGTTGCCATCGAGGATAAGAAGATGGGGTTTATATCATATTGCTTGAATTTATCCCTCTACATCATGTCATCTTGCTTAATGAGTTACTCCGTTCTTATGAACTTAATACTCTAGATGCATGCTGGATAGCAGTCGATGTGTGGAGTAATAGTAGTAGATGCAGAATCGTTTCGGTCTACTTGATAGGGACGTGATGCCTATGTCCATGATCATTGCCTTGGATGTCTTTATAATTATGCGCTTTTCTATCACTTGCTCGGTAGTAATTTGTTCACCCACCGTAATACATGCTATCTCGAGAGAAGCCACTAGTGAAACCTATGGCCCCCGGGTCTCTTTTCCATTATATCGCATCTCTTTAAATCTCGTTTACTATTTTGCAATCTTTACTTTCCAATCTATACAACAAAAATACCAAAAATATTTACTTTATTATCTCTATCAGATCTCAATTTTGCGAGTGACCGTGAAGGGATTGACAACCCCTTTATCGCGTTGGTTGCAAGGTTCTTGATTGTTTTTGCAGGTACTTGGTGACTTGTGTGTCGTCTCCTATTGGATTGATACCTTGGTTCTCAAAACTGAGGGAAATACTTACGCTACTTTGCTGGAACACCCTTTCCTCTACAAGGGAAAAACCAACGCAAGCTCAAGAGGTAGCAGGGGCAAGCTTGTGAGTCCGTTGCTGATCCACGCGGAGCACAAGGTCTCCTTCTTGAAATGCGCGTCCCCTAACATTTCGCGCGTGGAATCAACGAAGATCTTGCTGATAGATGGTCGGCCAGATCAAATCCATCTCTGTCTCCTCTTCCAGAAGATCAACAGCGTCTTGACGTGCTTGTTCGGCTTCAGCTTCTGAGAAGAGTTCCACTCGAGACGCATTGTGGAGCAAGTCACTCGGAAGCACTGCTTCGGCTCCATATACCATGAAGAAAGGAGTCCGACCAGTCGACCGATTGGGGGTCATCCTTAATCCCCACAAAATGGAAGGCAGCTCCGTCACCCAGGCGCCTGCTGCATGCTTGAGGTCGCGCATCAATCGGGGTTTCAGCCCTTGCAAGATCAAACCATTTGCTCTTTCCGCTTGTCCATTTGACTCCGGGTGTGCTACGGACGCATAGTCGACCCAAGTGCCTTGGGAAGCACAGAAAACTCTGAATTCATCGGAATCAAAGTTTGAACCATTATTCGTGATGATGTTGTGCCGAATTCCATATCTGAATATTATCTCTCTGATGAAAGTGATGGTTGTGCTTGAGTCGAGGTTCTTGATGGGTTTAGCATCAATTCACTTAGTGAACTTGTCGACTGCCACGAGCAGATGGGTGAAGCTGCTTCTGCCAGTCCTCAAGGGATCGACCATGTCGAATCCCCAAACAGCAAATGGCCAGACGAGTGGAATAGTCTTCAAGGCTGATGCGGTCTTGTGAGACATGTTTGAGTAAAACTGGCAACCTTCCCACTTCTCGACTATCTCCTTAGCCATTTCGTTTGCTCGTGGCCAATAAAATCCCGCTCGGTATGCTTTGGCCACGATGATCCGAGAGGAAGCATGGTGACCATAGGTCCCTGAGTGAATCTCATTTAGGATCAGTCGACCCTCTTCTGGAGTAATGCACCGCTGAGCTACGTCAGTCACACTTTCTCTGAAAAGTTGGTCACCTACCACTATGAAGGCTTTGGATCTGCGAACGATCTGACGAGCTTCATCCTCATCCTCTGGAAGCTCTTGCCTAAGCAGGTATGCAATGTACGGCAATGTCCAGTTGGGGATGATCACCAAAACCTCCATGATTAGGTCGACAACTGCTGAGACTTCAACTTCAGTCGAATTAGTTGAACTTATTGGTTGTGGGGGCTCCTCTGTAAAGGGATCTTCATGAACTGACGGGGTGTGGAGATGCTCCAAGAACACATTACTGGGAATAGGCTTCTGAGTGGAACCTATTTTCGCCAGATCATCAGCAGCCTGATTCTTGAGTCGGGTATGTGGTGGAGCTCCAACCCTTCAAACTTCTTTTCTAACTTTCTCACTGCATTGCAGTATCCTGTCATGGCCGGGCTCCTGATATCCCATTATTTCATCACTTGATTCACTACCAGATCTGAGTTGCCATAGACCATTAGGCGACGGACACCGAGTGAAATGGCCATACACGACCCATATAAAAGCGCTTCGTACTCAGCTTCATTGTTGGAAGAATAAAAGTGAATCTGCAATACATAACTGAGCATGTCGCCTCTTGGGGATATTAGAACCACTCCGGCACCAGAACCATTCAACATCTTAGATCCATCAAAGAACATGGTCCAGTATTCCGAGTGGACCTGAGTCGGTTGTTGTTGCTCAATCCACTCGGCCAAGAAATCTGCAATTGCCTAAGACTTAATGGCCTTCTTTGCTTCAAACTTGATATCAAGAGGAAGGAGTTCAATAGCCCACTTTGCTACTCGACCAGTTGCGTCTCGATTGTTCAAAATTTCTGACAATGGGGCATCACTGACGACTGAAACCGAGTGATCTGCGAAGTAATGTGCAACTTTCTTCATGGTCATATAGATTCCATAGACAAGCTTCTGGTAATGCGGATACCTTTGCTTGGACGGAGTCAAAACTTCAGAGATGTAATACACTAGGCATTGAACTTTATAGCCTTTTCCTTCTTCCTCCCGCTCGACTGTGAGCACTGTGCTGACAACCTGTCCAGTGGCTGCAATATATAACAACAGAGGCTCTTTGCTGACTGGAGCAGCAAGCACCGGCTGGGTGGAAAGCAGGGCTTTGAGTTCTACAAATGCTGCTTCAGCTTCAGGAGTCCACTCGAATGTATTAGAGTTTTTCATCAGTCGGTAAAGAGGCAATGCCTTTTCAACGAGGCGAGAACTGAATCGACTTAGTGCAGCCAAACAACCTGTAAGCTTTTGAACATCATGCACGCGCACAAGGCGTTTCATTCAGACGATTGCTCCAATCTTTTCTGGGTTTGTGTTGATTCCTCTTTCAGAAACAAGAAAACCGAGCAACTTCCCACCTGGAACTCCGAATGTGCACTTGGATGGATTCAGCATGATGTCATATCTTCTTAGACTGGCAAAGGTTTCAGCAAGGTCAGTCAGTAGGTCGGAACTCTTACATGACTTGACCACGATATCGTCCATGTATGCTTCCATGTTCCGACTGATTTGAGAGAGCAGGCACTTCTGAATCATGCGTATGATTGTGGCTCCAGCATTCTTCAGACCAAAAGGCATGGTAACATAGCAAAACACCCGAATGGGTGATGAAGGCTGTCTTTATTTCATCAGGCCCATACAGACGGATCTGATGGTGCCCGGAATATGCATCCAAGAAGGATAAACAGTCACACCTCGCTGTCGAGTCGGTGATCTGATTGATGCGGGGCAGAGGAAAATGATCTTTTGGGAAGGCCCGGTTGATATGCTTGAAGTCGATACACATATGAACTGAATCATCTTTCTTAGGGACCATGACGACGTTGGCAAGCCACTCAGAGTGGTAAATCTCGCGGATGAACTCGGCGGCCAAGAGCCGAGCCACCTCCTCACCAATCGCCTTTCTCTTCTTAACGGCAGACAGTCGAATATGCTCTTTGACTGGTTTTGCTTTTGGGTCGACACGAAAATTGTGCTCAGCCAGTCCCCCGGGTACACCCGGCATGTCAGAAGGTTTCCATGCAAAGATGTCACAGTTGTCATGGAGGAACTAGATGAGTGCTACGTCTCGAGCTTGCGTTGGATTTCCCCGAAGAGGAGAGGATGATGCAGCACAGGAGCGTAAGTATTTCCCTCAGTTTTTGAGAACCAAGGTATCAATCCAGTAGGAGACCACGCGCAAGTCCCTCGTACCTGCACAAAACGATAGCTACTCGCAACCAACACTTAGGGGTTGTCAATCCCTTCACGGTCACTTACGAGGGTGATATCTGATAGAGATAATATTTTTGGTATTTTTGGTATAAAGATGCAAAGTAAAAAGTAAAAGCAAAGCAAGTAAATAAAGTGATGGAGATTGATATGATGAGAATAGACCCGGGGGCCATATGTTTCACTAGTGGCTTCTCTCAAGAGCATAAGTATTCTACGGTGGGTGAATAAATTACTGTTGAGCAATTGACAGAATTGAGCATAGTTATGAGGTTATTCAGGCAATGATCATGTATATAGGCATCACGTTCGTGACAAGTAGACCGAAATGATTCTGCATCTACTACTATTACTCCACTCATCAACCGCTATCCAGCATGAATCTAGAGTATTAAGTTAAAAACAGAGTAACGCCTTAAGCAAGATGACATGATGTAGAGGAATAAATTCATGCAATATGATAAATACCCCATCTTGTTATCCTCGATGGCAACAATACAATATGTGCCTTGCAACCCTTTCTGTCACTGGGTAAGGTCACCGCAAGATTGAACCCAAAGCTAAACACTTCTCCCATTGCAAGAACTACCAATCTAGTTGGCCAAACCAAATAGATAATTCGAAGGGACTTGCAAAGATAACTTAATCATACATAAAAGAATTCAGAGAAGAATCAAATATTTTCCATAGATAAGCTGGATCATAAACCCACAATTCATCGGTCTCAACAAAAACACCGCAAAAAGAAGATTACATCAAATAGATCTCCATGAGAGAGGGGGAGAACATTGTATTGAGATCCAAAAAGAGAGAAGAAGCCATCTAGCTACTAACTATGGACCCGAAGGTCTAAAGTAAACTACTCACACTTCATCGGAGGGGCTATGGTGATGATGTAGAAGCCCTCCGTGGTAGATGCCCCCTCCGGGGGAGCTCCGGAACAGGCCCCAAGAGGGGATCTCGTGGATACAGGAAGTTACGGCGGTGGAATTAGGTTTTTGGCTCCGTCCCCGATCTGTTGGGGGTACGTAGGTATATATAGGAGGAAGGAGTACGTCGGTGGAGCGTCAGGGGCCCCACGAGGCAGGGGGGCGCGCCCAGGGGGGAGGGCGCGCCCCCCACCCTCATGACCACCTCTGGCACTTCTTGGAGTAGGGTCCAAGTCTCCTGGATCACGTTCGGTGAGAAGATCACGTTCCCGAAGGTTTCATTCCGTTTGGACTCCGTTTGATATTCCGTTTCTTCGAAACACTGAAATAGGCAAAGAACAACAATTCTGGGTTGGGCCTCCGGTTAATAGGTTAGTCCCAAAAATAATATAAAAGTGGAAAATAAAGCCCATTATAGTCCAAAACAATAGATAAAGTAGCATGGAGCAATCAAAAATTATAGATACGTTGGAGACGTATCAGGCATCCCCAAGCTTAATTCCTGCTCGTCCTCGAGTAGGTAAATGATAAAAAGAGAATTTTTGATGCGGAGTGATACTTTGGCATAATTTCAATGTAAATCTTCTCAATTGTGATATGAATATTCAGATCTGAAAGATTCAAGACAAAAGTTCATATTGACATAAAAATAATAATACTTCAAGCACACTAATCAAAATAATTATGTCATCTCAAAATAACATGGCCAAAGAAAGTTCATCCCTACAAAATCATATAGTTAGGCTATGCTTCATTTTCGTCACACAAAGATGTTCCCAACTTCTATACCCCCGATGACAAGCCAAGCAATTGTTTCATACTTAAATAATCTCAAACTTTTTCAACCTTCACGCAATACATGAGCGTGAGCCATGGATATAGCACTATGGGTGGAATAGAATATGATGATGGGGATTGTGTGGAGAAGACAAAAAAGGAGAAGGTCTCACATTGACGAGGATAATCAACGGGCTATGGAGATGCCCATCAATTGATGTCAACATGAGGAGTAGGGATTGCCATGCAACGGATGCACTAGAGCTATGAATGCTCAATAAAAGAAAACTAGTGGGTGTGCATCCAACTTGCTTACTCATGAAGACCTAGGGCATTTGAGGAAGCCCATCGTAGGAATATACAAGCCAAGTTCTATAATGAAAAATTCCCACTAGTATGAAAAAGACAACTTATGAGACTCACTATATGAAAAACATGGTGCTACTTTGAAGCACAATATATGAGACTCACTACATGAAGAAAGAGGTGCTACTTTGAAGCACAAAATATGAGACTCACTACATGAAGAACATGGTGCTACTTTGAAGCACAAGTGTGGAAAATAGATAGTAGCATTGCCCTTTTCTTTTTCTTTTTTTGGCCTTCCTTTTTTTGGCCTTTCTCCTTTTTTTTATTTGGGCAATGCTCTAATAATGATGATCATCACACTTCTATTGATTACAACATGAGGATTACAACTCGAAACTAGAACAAGGTATGACTCTATATGAATGCCTCCGGCGGTGTACCGGGATGGTGCAATGAATCAAGAGTGACATGTATGAAAAATAATGCATGGTGGCTTTGCCACAAATACGATGTCAACTACATGATCATGCAATGGCAATATGACAAAAGTAATGAACGGAACGGTGGAAAGTTGCATGGCAATATATCTCGGAATGGCTATGGAAATGCCATAATAGGTAGGTATGGTGGCTGTTTTGAGGAAGATATAGGGAGGTTTATGTGTGATAGAGCGTATCGTATCACGGAGTTTGGATGCACCGGCGAAGTTTGTGCCAACTCTCAATGTGAGAAAGGGCAGTGAACGGTACCGAAGAGGCTAGCAATGGCGGAAAGGTAAAAGTGCGTATAATCCATGGACTCAACATTAGTCAAAAGAACTCATATACTTATTGCAAAAATTTAGAAGTCATCAAAAATCAAGTACTACGCGCATGCTCCTAGGGGGATAAATTGGTAGGAAAAGACCATCGCTCGTCCCCGACCGCCACTCATAAGGATGCACAAGCCAGGTACACTTCATGCTTCAAATTTGTTACACAACTTTAACCATACGTGCATGTTACGGGATTTACCAACTTCAAGACAAGCATTTCTCAAATTCACAACTACTCAACTAGCATGACTTTGATATTATTACCTCCATATCTCAAAACAATTATCAAGCATCAAACTTATCTTAGTATTCAACGCACTCAAAAGAAAGTTTCACATATCTTGAACACCAAGTATATTAACATTAAGCAATTTACCATGCTATTAACGACTCTCAAAATAATCTAAGTGAAGCATGTAGAGTATTTTATTAAATTTCAAATCATGTATGGCTCTCTCAAAAGGTGTGTACAGCAAGGATGATTGTGGTAAACTAACAAGCAAAGACTCAAATAATACAAGACGCTCCAAGCCAAACACATATCATGTTGGTGAATAAAAATATAGCTCCAAGTAAATTACCGATGGAAGTGGACGAAAGAGGGGATGCCTTCCGGGTCATCCCCAGCTTTGACTTTTTGGTGTACTTGGATTATCTTGGGGGTGCCATGGGCATCCCCAAGCTTAGGCTCTTGCCACTCCTTGTTCCATAATCCATCAAAAGAATTCACCCAAAACTTGAAAACTTCACAACACAAAACTCAATAGAAATCTCGTGAGCTCCGTTAGAGAAAGAAAACAAAAGACTACTTTAAGGTACTGTAATGAACTCATTCTTTATTTATATTGGTATTAAACCTACTGTATTCCAACTTCTCTATGGATCATAAACTATTTTACTAACCATAGATTCATCAAAATAAGCAAACAACACACGCAAAACAGAATCTGTCAAAAACAGAACAGTCTGTAGCAATCTGTAACTAACGCAAACTTATGAAACTCTAACAATTATACCAAAATAGGACGTACTGGAAATTTTGTTTATTGATCAGCAGAAAAACGAATCAATGCAAAAGCTTGTTCCTGTGATTTATTGAATGTTTTCTCGTGAGCGCAAAGTTTCTGTTTTTCAGCAGAATCAAATCAACTATCATCATAGCTTATCCTATAGGTTCTACTTGGCACAAACACTAATTAAAACATAAAACCACATCTAAACATAAAGTAGAAAAAAAATTAACACTAAACAGGAACAAAAACAAAGAACACAAAATAAAATTGGGTTGCCTCCCAACAAGCGCTATCGTTTAACGCCCCTAGCTAGGCATAAAAATGAAGATAGATTTAGGTATTGCCATCTTTGGTAGGCAATCCATAGGTGGCTCTCATGATAGATTCATATGGTAGTTTTATTTTCTTTCTAGGGAAGTGTTCCATACCCTTTCTCAAGTGAAATTGGAATCTAATATTCCCTTCCTTCATATCAATAATCGCACCAATCGTTCTAAGGAAAGGTCTACCAAGAACAATAAGACATGAAGGATTGCAATCTATATCAAGAACGATAAAATCTACGGGCACATAATTCCTATTTGCAACAATAAGAACATCATTAATTATTCCCATAGGCTTTTTAATAGTGGAATCCGCAAGATGCAAGTTTAGAGAGCAATCATCAAAATCATAGAAATCTAGCAAATCACACAAAGTTTTGGGAATAGTAGAGACACTACCACCCAAATCACACAAAGCATGAAACTCATAATTTTTAATTTTAATTTTAATAGTAGGTTCCCACTCATCATGGAGTTTCCTAGGGACAGAAATTTTCAACTCAATCTTTTCTTCATAAGATTGCATCAAGGCATCAACAATGTGTTCGGTAAAAGCCTTATTTTGACTATAAGCATGAGGAGAATTTAGCACGGATTGCAATAAGGAAATACAATCAATTAAAGAGCAATTTTCATAATTAAATTCCTTGACATCCAATATAGTGGGTTTAGCAACATCTATATTTCTATTTCTTTCAATCCCACTTTTATCAATTTCATCATTAAGATCTAAAAACTCCGAATTCTTAGAACGCCTTCTAGGTAAAGGAAGATCATATTCAGTTTCATCAAGATTCATATTGCAAAACAAAGATTTAATAGGGGAGACATCAATAATTTTTAGATCTTCACCTTGATTTTCATAGGAATCCGGTTTAGCGGCCATCTTATTGACTAAGGTGGCTTGCATATCCGAAATTTCAACGGTCATCTTTTCAAGACGAGCGATTTGGGCTCTTATACCACCAAATTCTTTGGACATATCATCGAGCTCTTTATTCATATAACTCATAAAACTCTTTTGTTCCTTAAGCTCGTTTCTAAAGAAATTATTATGCTCAAATTGCAAAACCATAAACTTCCTGACATTGTTTTCGATCTCCTCTAGCCTTTTATGGTGAAGATCACCAGATTTAGGTAAGGCCATTACGACAAACAAGAAAACTAACACACGAGCAAACAAAAGGCAAAGGGAAAAAGAGGAGGAGATTGGGAAAGAGAGGACGAATAAATTGGCAAAGGTGAAGTGGGGGAGAGGAAAACGAGAGGCAAACGGCAAATAATGTAATGCGAGAGATAGGGATTGCGATGGGTACTTGGAATGTTGACTTTTGCGTAAGCCTCCCTGGCAACGGCGCCAGAAATTCTTCTTGCTACGTCTCGACCTTGCGTTGGATTTCCCCGAAGAGGAGAGGATGATGCAGCACAGTAGCGTAAGTATTTCCCTCAGTTTTTGAGAACCAAGGTATCAATCTAGTAGGAGACCACGCGCAAGTCCCTCGTACCTGCACAAAACGATAGCTACTCGCAACCAACGCTTAGGGGTTGTCAATCCCTTCACGGTCACTTACGAGGGTGAGATCTGATAGAGATAATATTTTTGGTATTTTTGGTATAAAGATGCAAAGTAAAAAGTAAAAGCAAAGCAAGTAAATAAAGTGATGGAGATTGATATGATGAGAATAGACCCAGGGGCCATAGGTTTCACTAGTGGCTTCTCTCAAGAGCATAAGTATTCTACGGTGGGTGAATAAATTACTGTTGAGCAATTGACAGAATTGAGCATAGTTATGAGGTTATCCAGGCAATGATCATGTATATAGGCATCACGTCCGTGACAAGTAGACCGAAACGATTCTGCATCTACTACTATTACTCCACTCATCGACCGCTATCCAGCATGCATCTAGAGTATTAAGTTAAAAATAGAGTAACGCCTTAAGCAAGATGACATGATGTAGAGGAATAAATTCATGCAATATGATAAATACCCCATCTTGTTATCCTCGATGGCAAAAATACAATACGTGCCTTGCAACCCTTTCTGTCACTGGGTAAGGTCACCGCAAGATTGAACCCAAAGCTAAACACTTCTCCCATTGCAAGAACTACCAATCTAGTTGGCCAAACCAAACGGATAATTCGAAGAGACTTGCAAAGATAACTTAATCATACATAAAAGAATTCATAGAAGAATCAAATATTTTCCATAGATAAGCTGGATCATAAACCCACAATTCATCGGTCTCAACAAACACACCGCAAAAAGAAGATTACATCAAATAGATCTCCACGAGAGAGGGGGAGAACATTGTATTGAGATCCAAAAAGAGAAAAGAAGCCATCTAGATACTAACTATGGACCCGAAGGTCTGAAGTAAACAACTCACACTTCATCGGAGGGGCTATGGTGATGATGTAGAAGCCCTTCGTGGTAGATGCCCCCTCCGGCGGAGCTCCGGAACAGGCCCCAAGATGGGATCTCGTGGATACAGGAAGTTATGGCGGTGGAATTAGGTTTTTGGCTCCGTCCCCGATCTGTTGGGGGTACGTAGGTATATATAGGAGGAAGGAGTACGTCGGTGGAGCATGAGGGGGCCCACAAGGCAGGGGGCGTGCCCAGGGGGGAGGGCGCGCCCCCCACCCTCGTGACCGCCTCTAGCACTTCTTGGAGTAGGGTCCAAGTCTCCTGGATCACGTTCGGTGAGAAGATCACGTTCCTGAAGGTTTCATTCCGTTTGGACTTCGTTTGATATTCCGTTTCTTCGAAACACTGAAATAGGCAAAAAAACAGCAATTCTGGGCTGGGCCTCCGGTTAATAGGTTAGTCCCCAAAATAATATAAAAGTGAAAAATAAAGCCCATTATAATACAAAACAATAGATAAAGTAGCATGGAGCAATCAAAAATTATAGATACGTTGGAGACGTATCAATGAGCGCGGCTTCCTATTTGCTGTCGAGTGTCGTTAATATGTGAGTCGGAGCTGCATTAGGGTCTTCCGGGTGGATATGAACATGTTTGGTTTCTCCCGCCAATTGAAATGCAGATTCTGAAGCAGGCATCTTGGACCGCAGCAAATCACTCAGATCTGCAGTTTTCTGGTATTCCTGCATCTCTGCGGCTGCCGTCGGCTCATCTGCAATCTTGCAGCCTTTCTGAAGGCACTCTTCTGCTCTTTGTCTATTTCCTGTGACTGTGATCACACCTCTGGGACCGGGCATCTTCAACTTGAGATATACGTAGCATGGTCGAGCCATGAAACAAGCATATGCAGGCTTGTCCAGAATGGCATGATAAGCACTGTGGAAATCCACTAGCTCAATCGTTAACTTTTCCTTGCGGCAATTCTTGGAATCACCGAAAACCACATCAAGAGTAATCTGCCCGAGTGACTTTGCCTTTTTCCCAGGAATAACACCGTGGAACTGCATGTTGCTCTCACTAAGTTTAGACATCAGAATGCCCATCCCTTCAAGGGTCTCAGCTTACAGAATGTTCAGCCCACTTCCGCCATCCATAAGGACCTTGGTCAGTCGGGTGCCCCCAACAATTGGGTCGACCACCAGCCCTTGCCACCCAGGGGTAGCAACGTGCGTCGGGTGATCTAATTGGTCGAATGTAATGGGAGTCTTCGACCACTTCAAGTACGTCGTAGTTGCCGGAGCAAACATGTTCACTTCTCTATTAATGACTTTCAGTCGACTTTTGCTTTCTACATCAGCAAAAATCATCAAGGTAGCATTGACCTTAGGGTAACCATCATCTTCCTCTTTCTCATCTTCTTTATCAGATTCTTTCTCACTGGACTGATTCTCTCAGAAACACTGAATTAGAAGTCGGCACTGCCGAGTGGTATGCTTGGGTTGAATCAAGTTACGCTCTTCATATTTCTTCGTGTGTATGTAACACGGCAAATCCAGGACGTCCTGTCCTAACTGATCTTTCACCTTCTTGGGTTTCCACTGCAGGTTGGGTTTTCCTTCCTCCTCCTACATTCAGGATTGCAGCCTCAGCAGGACCTATAGGTTCAGCTTTACGCTTTTGCTTCTGATTGGAATTTCCAGCTCCGGAGTCTTGGACAACTGTTTTCCCCGTATAGTTGCGGAGTCGGTCTTCCTCTTCACCATTGGCATACCGAGTGGCTATCTCCATCATTCGGGTCAGAGTCATATCTCCCGATCGACCGAATTTCAGGGTAAGCTCTCTATACCTGACGCCTTCTTTGAAGGCACAAACCGCCTGGTGATCTGACACATTTTCCACCGTATGATGAAGAGTGGTACATCTTTGGATGAAGTCTGTCAAAGTTTCATCCGGCTTCTGAACATAGTGTTGCAATTCAATCAGCCCAGCAGGTCGCTTGCAAGTTCCCTTGAATGTTCTGATGAACACTCGAGCCAAGTCATCCCAGCAGAAAATACTCCCAGGGGCTAACTGAGTCAACCAAGCTCTGGCCGAACCCTCAAGCATTAGGGGGAGGTGTTTCATAGCTACATCATCATTGCCACCACCGATCTGCATAGCCATGCAGTAGTCTTCCAGCCAGGTATCTGGCTTCGATTCTCCGGTGAACTTACTCACTCCTGCTGCCAACCTGAAGTTGGGGGGATCTCAGCTTATCGGATGGCCATACCGAAACATTCAGGCCCAGAAATAAATGCTATTTTCCCAGTCAGACGATCTCTGCCTTGCCCTTCTCTATTTGCTCGGCCTCTATCGACCAAACCTTGCACAAGGAGTGACCTTGCATCGAATCCCGCCTCTCTTGGGTCGATCGGGGCTCTCCGCTTGTCACCATACGGGTGCCTATCATCATAACGCCAGGGCGCGTACGACCCGCCCCTTAGAGGGGGCGTAAGCACTCCACGGTGGTCATCATAGGAAAACTGACGATCAAACTGCATGTGGCCCTGCTCCAGGTACTGGTCCTGGCGAGGACCATGATCTTCCCAACGCCGGGGCGACCTCGGACTATGTGCCGATTGAATTATGTCTGCAACCACTGATCTACTATGAATTTTGTTGTGCGACTGGGAAATAGCAGAATTCTGTTCTCCATCGGCTTTAAGCAATGCTCGGATCTGCTCTCAACCTCTACCAGCTTATGAACGTGATGGCTGAATTGACTCTGCTATGCGTGCTGCTGCTGCAACATTTTGAGTACGGTATACCTGAGTTTCAGTCGGAAATAACCACCGCGCACATCAACTAGATTCGGGGACCCGCCGACGAGCATGCTCGCTGAGTGCCTTCTGCAGATTCTGCAAACGCATATGCTCAGCCAAAGTGGCCAAGCGCGTAGCCTCCAAGGCCTGAGCCTCGGAGGTCTCCCCAATGATGGGGGACTGGAGCGCCTGCATGTTGCGACGATGCAACTCTTCCCTCTGCTCCGTAGTGAGGGCCTCAGGGATGTACTCATCATGCTCTTGTGACAGGCCGGCGCCGCCGTCACCACCACCGTTGCGGCGAAATCCTGGGGGACCATGCTGGGAAGTATCCATGAGGACTTCTGCCGCCGGATCATTACTCTCGCACTCGGAGAGGGAATCCGAGTGACCAGTCGGCAGATCGAACAGACCGTAAAGAGATTCATCGGGGTCAATCGTCACGACTTGGAGGGTGGTTGAGTGACGAGCCACTGCATGCTTCACCCACTGCTGGAGCCACGAACGGCCAGACCGCTTGCGTCGACGGGTGGTGGGGAGCGATGATGCCGCCGGAGCCGGCCGATACAGGGTCGACGGCTGACGAAGAAGAACGCTGCAAGCACTTGCACATAAGTGCACTGCCCCACGGACGGGGAGGGCCTCGACATCGAGGGGAGCCCCCTGGAGCCAGGCGGAGTCGTCGGCGAGGAAAATGAGCGTCCCGAGATGGATCGCATGACCCAACACCAAACCACCACCGGAAACCATGTTATCGGGGAACGAAATTCGCAACCTCACTAGAAGTCGCTTAGACGCCTGCCCCATGGTGGGGGACAACTGTCGTGGGAGTAAGTCTGACAGTAAGAATAGGGGGTATGTAGGAGGAGGCAAGGTCCTAGCTACGGTGAGGTTGTACGTGAAAGTTTACGAGTTTAGGCCCCTCTCGGAGGAGGTAAAAGCCCTACCTCTCGGTGCCCTGAGGCTGTGTCGACTGGATTATGCGTGAATGTTACAAGGGATGAGAACCCTTATGCCAGAGGAGGAGGGTGGCTTATATAGAGTGCGCCAGGACCCTCTCAGACCTCTGTTACACAGGGTTCAATGTGAGTTAAGATGGGGCATTACTGGTAACGCCAGCCATAAATGATATTTAAGACTACTGAGTGAATGCTTGACCGTTGCCATCCTGGGTGACTTTAGATCTTCTGTACTATGAGTGGTTCTCCATATGTTCGAGTAACTATGTTGTGGTCGAGTGGAATTGAGATATCCGAGTGGAGTCTTCTGTCGAGTGGATCGCACTTCATGGTGATTCCAGTCGGTACTTTCTGTTGGTCCTTGAATGTCTTTGACTTTAGGTCAGTGTCCTTGGGTGGGGTGTCTAGGTCAAGCCTAAGACCCTACCCTAGGTACATGTCCTTGTCAGTCCCACCTGAGCGAACCGACTTTAAACAAACCAAAAAGATATGACTCTTATCTCTTTCCTATTCTAACTAACCACGATTTAACTAATTAAAAATCCGGCAACACTGATCACTATAGATTCCAAACAAACCAGTAATACTAGTACGTAACTTGGCTGAACCAACATGGGTCGGACTCCTACAAGTAATTGACTCACGCAAGGAAATCTAAAGGAAACAAATTATGTTGCAAGGAAATATATCTCATGTTGGTTTGGGGCTTCGATCTTCACATCCACACGCATGACAAATATAATTGTTGCATGGTGTTCTGAACATGGGTTTGATCTTTTGCTTCTCTGGTTCAGCCTCTGGCACTTCCATACAAACAAAGCCAACCTGCAATGTATATGGAATAACACTCTCTATGGTCACATCATCCGTTTTAGAGCAGTCTTTGCAACCTTCTTCTTCAATGTAACATGGTCATCCACCTTGATTGCATTGTCAAACATCGGCCGTAACAAATGTCGCTTCCCAGCATTCTAGAATGAGTAAGTGTTGGTTCGACCTTCATGCATTGCATTATGGTCGTATTTCCAAGGCCTTCCCAATAACAAGCGACATGCATCCATCAGTATAACAACACATATCACCATATCAGTATAATCTCCAATAGAGAATTTGACACACACACCTTTTGAGTGACCTTTAGCTTCCCAGTATGATACATGCACTCAACACAAATGGGTCTGTGGGTGCTTCCATGCGGGCAACCCCAAAGCATCAACTAACCCTTTGCTGACTGCATTGCTGTAGCTTCCACCGTCTATTATTAGCTTGCAATTGGTGTTGTTGATCTTACACGAAGACTAAAAAATATTCCATATCTGCCCCTTATCCTCAATATGATCTTCCTGCACTCATTGCAACATTAATGATGGGTATGCTTCTGCAGCTTCAAAACTTGCAGTCGCTTTTTCATCATCTTCAGATTTCTCACTAGAGGTGTCAGTATTTTTTTCTACATCACTCGCAGACATGTATCCTTCTTCTGTGAGGAGGACTCTCCTCTCATTAGGACACTCAAACTTCTTATTCCCCCTACCGCCACACCTGAAGCACAGAATATCACTAGTATGAGAGTTAGAAGCACGAGACGATTCAACCTTGGATTGATATACTTCGTTGGTAGCCGACTTAGAATCTGATTTGAAACCACTATTACCACCACCTTCTCGCTGATAATTACGTTGCATCGAGTTTGATAAATTATCATGACCACCACAACGCTTTACTTGTTGCTCCGCTCGAATGGCATGGTGTAATAACCCATGTAATCCATTATATTCTACCATATCGACATGATCTCATACCTTTGATTCAGACCATACATGAACCGTGCCATTGTAGCCTCTTCTTGCTCCTCTACCCCTATACGAATCAATAATATTTCCATCTCCTTGTAATACTCCTCAACACTAGAGTTACCTCGTCGAAGCTGTTGCAAGCGTGTGTACAAGGTCCTAGTGAAGTGTCCAAAACAAAGCGTCTCTTCATGATAATCTTCATCTGATTCCAAGACTCCGGACGTCCTCCCGCATGACATAGTTGGTTCTACCATATTAAAGCATAGCCCGTGAACTCAACAAATGCAGCATGAACCTTTTTCTCCTTGGTGTACCGTTGTCCATCAAAAATCTGATCCACGCGCATCTCCCACTCCAAATAATCATCCGGGTTGTCTTTGCCGCTAAACGATGGTATGGAAATTTTTATTCTTCCAATACCATCATCTTCGTAGGTGCTCCACGGACGTTCATGTCCTCCCCCATGGTGTAGGCCACCTCCATGATGGTTATATGTCGCACAGGCTCATAATCCCCCTCAGACTGATGGTTTTGATGCTCACCATTGTTGCGAACTTGTTCGTCTAACCGTTGCCCAGATAATTGCCAATGATGACTCGGTGCAGCAGACCCATGACTAGGTGGTGAACATGATCTCAGTCGATGAACAACCTTAGTCAAATCAGCAATCTTTTTTCCTAGACTTTCCTCAACCTTGTCGATGTGTCTCCCCACTTGATTGATCACATAGTCACGAGTTGCCTCCAATCCTATCACGATAGTCGATGCAATACTTTGATCATAGGTGGGCAAGGGCAGCTCGTATTCTGCATCTCCGTGCACCGTGCACACTTAAATTTGATTTCTATGAATTCACCATTGCAACAACTCAAGTAGATCAATCCAAAAAACCAGAGAACAAAAATTGTACCGTGATAAACCTTGCTCTGAATACCACTTGATGCAACCTGACTAGATGGCCAGTCGTTCGTTGGCCCAATCTTTCATGATACAAGAAGATCAGCGATGAACCATGATGAACAACTCTCATAATAGCAGAAATAGACGGCGAACTAGCAGATCGGTTCTTTGGATCAAGCAATAAACAAGAAAACCAAAGAATAAAACTTATGAACGAAATCGAATAGATCGAACTGCGCACGTAGCAGCAACTAAATCTCTCAAAGATTGGCAAACAAACACAGGTATTTGGCATACCCAAACATGGTGCTTTTTAGGGTTTTTCTCAACTCCAAATAAACTCCCGTACAAAGGCCAAAGCCTGCTTGTTATATAGGCGCAGCCCCACCTGAGCAAACCGACCTCAAACAGACCAAAAAGATAGGACTCTTATTTCTTTCCTATTTTAACTAACCTTGATTTAAATAATTAAAAATCCGGCAGTGATGATCACTATAGATTCCAAACAAACTAGTACTACTAGTACGTAACTTGGCTGAACCAACATGGGTCGGACTGGTACAAGTAATTGACTCATGCAAGGAAATCTAAAGGAAACAAATTATGTTGCAAGGAAATATATCTCATGTTGGTTTGGGGCTTCAATCTTCACGTCCACGTACTGTGCATGATGACCAATATAATTGTTGCATGGTGTTCTGAACGTGGGTTTGATCTTTTGCTTCTCAGGTTCAGCCTTTGGCACTTCCATACAAATAGAGCCAACCTGCAATGTATATGGAATAGCACTCTCTATGGTCACATCATGATGGATGAAGGAATAAGGAGTGAAAAGAGCCTAAGCTTGGGGATGCCCTTGGCACCCCAAGTTATTATTCAAGGAGAACCAAGCAACTAAGCTTGGGGATGCCCCAGAAGGCATCCCCTCTTTCTTCTAACAACCATCGGTAATTTTACTTGGAGCTATATTTTTATTCGTCACATATCACAAGTTTTGCTTAGAGTGTCTTGGATTATATGAGTCTTTGCTTGTTTTGCTTTTTTAGTTTGTCACAAGTATCCTTGCTGAACACACCTATTTGAGAGAGCCAAAATTATGCTATGATCTGTTAGAATTGCTCTATGTGCTTCACTTAAATTTTTTGAACTATGGAATTGCTCTAGTGCTTCACTTATATCTTTTTGAGCACGGTGTGCTTTAATATTTTTGAAGAAATACTCTCATGCTTCACTTAGATTTATTTGAGAGTTAGTATATTTTTTAAGAAATTCTCTCATGCTTCACCTATATTATTTTGAGAGATGAAAATCTTTATGCTCATGTTCTTCACTTAAATTTGTTTGAGCTTGTCAAAAGCAATTGCAATATATGAAACTATTCCCAAAGTGATAGATATTCAAGAGGGATATAATAAAAACTTTCATGAAGATCACTGGACAAAATAAACTTGATTCTTTGTAATAGTTTTGATATATGATGATAGTAATATGTGAGTCATGTTGGTGAGTGATTATGCTTTAGTAAGAATATTGGTGTTAAGGTTTGTGATTCCCTATGCAAGCATGAAAGTCAATAGTTATGCAATGAAATTACATCCTACTTGTGGTGCATTATTCGGTGTTAGTTATGGTTAATGCTCTTCATGCGAATTTTTGTTTCTTGGTTGGTTGCTTCTCAATATTTTTGCTAGCCTCCACTTGTACTAAATAGAAATACTACTTGTGCATCCAAAATCCTTAAACCCTATTTTTCCGTATGAGTCCACAATACCTACCTATATGTGGTATTTATGTGTCGTTCCTAAGTAAATTTGTATGTGTCATCTCTAATTTTCAAAATGAATTTCCTTTTTGTGTGCCCGTACCGCTCATGAAGCGGCAGGGGGTGGCCAATATCTTCCATGGTAGATGTGTTATTCTCAAGATGAGTGTTCATTCACTTGCTATTGCGTGAGAGTACAATGCTAATAGGGATGCCCGGTCCTGAAATGAAAAAGAAATTTACTTTATGTACAAATAATAAATTCTTTGGAAAATGATGGTATGGATGGTACCCGTGGATACGGCTAGCCGTGGAATGTGAAAGTATGGTGGAAAAAGGAATAAACTTTATTTTATGTTTGGGAACCGCCTACGATATATCTAGCATGCAAAGTGTTGAGAATTACTTGGTCGTTTTCGTTGACGGGAAAAGCATGCCTCTCAAAAACGTTTATCTCTCAGTTTTTGCTTTGAGCTCTGGCACCTCTACAAATCGTTGCTTCCCTCTGCGAAGGGCCTATCTATTTACTTTATGCAACTTTTATTTTTATTTGAGTCTCCATCTTCTCTTATAAAGCGCCAAGTAGGGAGCACTACGATCGTACTTGAGCATTGGATGTAGCTAATATTCGAGTATGTTTCATGAATGGATAAATGATTGAGCATGATGGGCTAGGTATGACTTTCTTTAGTGTTGATATTTTGAAAGACATGGTTGCTTATTGATATGCTTGAGTATTGAAATCTTCATGTCAAAACTAGAGTATTGCTTTGAACCATCTAAAAGTCCAAATGTCCATGCTACAAAAGAAAAGAGTATGTGATGAACATGTTAGGCATCATTCCACATAAAAAAATCTATTTTTATCATTTACCTACTCGACGATGAGTAGGAATTAAGCTTGGGGATGTTGATATGTCTCCAACATATCTATAATTTTTTATTGTTCCATGCTATTATATTGTCATTCTTGAATATTTTACAATCATTTTATAGCAACTTTATATCATTTTTTGGGACTAACCTATTGACATAGTGCCCAGTGCTAGTTGTTTTTTCTTGCTTGTTGTTACTTCGCACAATATCCCTATCAAACTGAGTCCAAACGCAGCAAAACTGTTTGGAGATTTTTTTTGGACTAGAAGACAACTTGGGGGCCAAGAAAGGACCAAAGGGGCGGCCTGTGGGGAACACAAGACACCAGGGCGTGCCAGGAGGCCCAGGCTGCTGGGGAACGTACCAATAATTCAAAATTTTCTACGCATCACCAAGATCAATCTATGGAGATTCTAGCAACAAGAGAGGAAGAGGATGAGCATCTTCATACCTTTGAAGATCGCTAAGCGGAATCGTCACTAGAACACGGATGAGGGAGTCGTACTTGCGGCAATTCAAATCGCGGAAGATCCGATCTAACACCGAATAGACGGTGCCTCCGCGTTCAACACTCGTATAGCCCGGGGACGTCTCCTCCTTCTTGATCCATCAAGGGGAGAGTAGAAGTTCAGATAGAGCTCTGGCAGCACGACGGTGTGGTGGAGGAGCTTGCAGTTCTCCGGCAGGGCTTCGCCAAGCACTATGGAGGAGGAGGTGGTGTTGTAGAGGGGAAGGGTTGTGCCAGGGGAAGGGTATGGCTGCCCTCCCACCCCCCACTATTTATAGGGGAAGGGGAGAGGGGGTCGGTCCCCTTAGATTTCATCTAGGCGAGGGCGGCGGCCAAGGGGGGGAGCTTGCCCCCCAAGTTGGTGGGAGGCGCCCCCACCCCCTAGGGTTTTCAACCCTAGGTGCCTTGGGCCCTAGGGGGTGCACCAGCACACTAGGGGGCTGGTTACCACCCTTGTTCAGCCCAGTAAGTCCCCGTGGCAGGGAGACCCACCCGGTGGACACTCGGACACCTTTCGGTGGTCCCGGTACAATACCGGTAACCCCTGAAATTATTCCGGTGACTGAAACTGGACTTCCCATACATAAATCTTTACCTCTGGACCATTTCGGAACTCCTTGTGACGTCTGGGATCTCATCCAGGACTCCGAAAAACATTCGGTAACTGCATACTAATTCCCATATCAACTCTAGCATCACTGAACCTTAAATGTGTAGACCCTATGGGTACGGGAATCATGCAGACATGACCGAGACAGCTCTCCGACCAATAACCAACATCGGGATCTGAATACCCATGTTGGCTCCCACATGTTCCACGATGATCTCATTGGATGAACCATGTTGTCAGGGATTCAATCAATCCCCTATACAATTCCCTTTGTCAATCGGTATGTTACTTGCCCGAGATTCGATCCCAATACCTTGTTCAATCTCGTTACCGGCAAGTCACTTTACTCGTACCGTAATGCATGATCCCGTGACCAGACACTTGGTCACTTTGAGCTCATTATGATGATGCGTTACTGAGTGGGCCCAGAGATACCTCTCCGTCATATGGAGTGACAAATTCCAGTCTCGATTCGTGCCAACCCAACAGACACTTTCGGAGATGCCTGTAGTGTACCTTTATAGCCACCCAGTTACGTTGTGACATTTGGTACACCCAAAGCATTCCTACGGTATCCGGGAGTTGCACAATCTCATGGTCTAAGGAAATGATACTTGACATTTAGAAAAGCTCTTAGCAAACAAACTACACGATCTTGTGCTATGCTTAGGATTGGGTGCTGTCCATCACATCATTCTCCTAATGATGTGATCCCGTTATCAATGACATTCAATGCCCATGGCCAGGAAAGCATGACCATCTATTGATCAACGAGCTAGTCAACTAGAGGCTCACTAGGGACATGTTGTGGTCTATGTATTCACACATGTATTATGGTTTCCGGTTAATACAATTATAGTATGAACAATACACAATTATCATGAACAAGGAAATATAATAATAACCATTTTATTATTGCCTCTAGGGCATATTTCCAACAGTCTCCACTTGCACTAGAGTCAATAATCTAGTTACATTGTGATGAATCGAACACCCATAGAGTTTTGGTGTTGATCATGTTTTGCTCGTGGAAGAGGTTTAATCAACGGATCTGCGACATTCAGATCCGTATGCACTTTACAAATATCTATGTCTCCATCTTGAACATTTTCACAAATGGAGTTGAAGCGACGCTTGATATGCCTGGTCTTCTTGTGAAACCTGGGCTCCTTGGCAGGGGCAATAGCTCCAGTGTTGTCACAGAAGAGAGTCATCGGGCCCGACACATTGGGAATAACTCCTAGGTCGGTAATGAACTCCTTCATCCATATAGCTTCATGTGCTGCCCCCGAGGCTACAATGTACTCCGCTTCACATGTAGATCCCGCCACGACGCTTTGCTTGCAACTGCACCAGCTTACTGCCCCACCATTCAAAATATACACGTATCCGGTTTGTGACTTGGAGTCATCCAGATCTGTGTCGAAGCTAGCATCGATGTAACTCTTTACGACGAGCTCTTCCTCACCTCCATAAATGAGAAACATATCCTTAGTCCTTTTCAGGTGCTTCAGGATATTCTTGACCGATGTCCAGTGTTCCATGCCGGGATTACTTTGGTACCTCCCTGCCAAACTTACGGCAAGGTTTACATCAGTTTTGGTACACAGCATGGCATACATAATAGACCCTATGGCTGAGGCATAGGGGATGACACTCATATTTTCTCTATCTTCTGCCGAGGTCGGGCTTTGAGCAGTGCTCAATTTCACACCTTGCAATACGGGCAAGAACCCCTTCTTGGATTGATCCATATTAAACTTCTTCAATATCTTATCAAGGTATGTGCTTTGTGAAAGACCTATGAGGCGTCTCGATCTATCTCTATAGATCTTGATGCCTAATATGTAAGCAGCTTCTCCAAGGTCCTTCAGTGAAAAACACTTATTCAAGTAGGCCTTTATGCTTTCCAAAAGTTCTATATCATTTTCCATCAATAGTATGTCATCCACATATAATATGAGAAATGCTACAGAGCTCCCACTCACTTTCTTGTAAATGCGGGCTTCTCCATAAGTCTGCATAAACCCAAACGCTTTGATCATTTCATCAAAGCGAATGTTCCAACACCGAGATGCTTGCACCAGCCCATAGATGGAGCGCTGGAGCTTGCACACCTTGTTAGCATTCTTAGGATCGACAAGACCTTCCGGCTGCATCATACACAATTCTTCCTTAAGGAAACGTTAAGGAATGTCATTTTGACGTCCATTTGTCATATTTCATAATCATAGAATGCGGCAATTGCTAACATGATTCAGACAGACTTTAGCTTCGCTATGAGTGAGAAAGTCTCATCATAGTCAACCCCTTGAACTTGTCGATAACACTTAGTGACAAGCCGAGCTTTATAGATGGTCACATTACCATCCGCGTCAGTCTTCTTCTTGAAGATCCATTTGTTTTCTATGGCTCGCCGATCATCGGGCAAGTCTGTCAAAGTCCATAATTTGTTTTCATACATGGATCCTATCTCGGATTTCATGGCTTCAAGCCATTTGTTGGAATCTGGGCCCGCCATCGCTTCTTCATAGTTCGAAGCACTACAAAAAAAATACACTTTCGTGATGATATGTGTTTGTCACAATAGGTCGCGTTTTTTGTCATGCATGTACATCCATGACGATTTTATGACAAAATCAAGATAGTCATACTTGTGCTGTCGTAGAAGTGTTCCATGACATTACCAAAATTGTCATCACGGAAGTGTCCACTTCCATGATGATAAATCGCGTGTCACAGAAGTGCTTTCGTCAAGGGTGATCGACACGTGGCATCCACCGTAACGAAACGCCGTTAAGCTATCGGGTCCGGTTTTGGATCCGATAACCCGTTAACAGCCCGGACCAATGGGGATTTTCCATGTGTAAAATCATCATTGGCTGGAGGAAACACGTGTCAGCTCCGCGTTGGCACAGGTGTCACTCATCCAATGGGCGAGACGTGCCTATGATATGTTGACACATGGACCGGCCGATAAAGTTTAAATGGGCTGGCCCAACTAAAGGCCCACAAGATTTTGCGGACCATAATGGGCCGGCCCAGCTAAAGGCCCATGAGATTTTGCGAACCATAATGGGCTGGACCAGCTAAAGGCCCACAAGATTTTGCGGGCCATAATGGGCCGGCCCAGGTAAAGGCCCACAAGTTTTTTGTGTGCCATAATGGGTCGGCCCAGGTAAAGGCCCACAAGATTTTTGGTGGATCATAATGGGTCGACCCAGCTAAAGGCCCACGAGATTTCACCGACGTTAATGGGTCGGCCCAGATGTAGGCCCACAAGATTTTGAGGACCCTAGTAGGCCGGCCCATTAACTGGCTGCCATGTTTTGGGCCAAATGTCGGCCCATATTTGATCCGGTCTATTAATGGCATGCCATGTTCCGGTCCTAATAATGGCCCATATGAGATCTGGCCCGTTGAAAGCCTACCACATTCTGGGCCAAATTACGACCCAGATCAGTTCGTCCCTTTAAGAGGCTTTGGGCTAAATTATGGCCCATATCAGATTCGGCCCATCAACTGGATGTTGTGCTTTTGGGCCCACTTGCTAAAGGCCCATTTAGTAATTTGGCATGATATTAGTTTCGGCCTGTTAAGGGCCCGTTTAACATTTCGGCCCTATATTAATTTTGGCCTGTTAAAAGCCCGTCATATAGTTGGGCCTAACTATGACCCAGTTTGCATCCGGCCTGCTCGCAGCCGATATCTGATTGGGCCAAACAAGGACCGAGACAATTTTGGCCTGTTAAAAGCCCGTGATTTGATTCGCACAACCATGGGCCAGGGTCCATTTCGGACTGTTGCCAGGCCGTGAGCTGTTCGGCACGTTTCAGGCCCAACCTACTTCTCAGCCTCCTAAAAGCCCTTTGAGTTTTCTTGCGAAAAGAGGGCCGGTGGTTACTCGGCCTATTAAAGGCCTGAATCTACTAGTGGGCCAGTTTACTTTTGGCCTTTTAATGGCCTAAGATGACGGGGCCCATGATGCGGATCATACATCATGATTGCATGATGGCCCGATTATGTACCGTAATTTTACGGTTTGGCCGGTTAACTACGAAGATAGGATATATATATATATATATATATATACAGTAAAATAACTGCAGCATCGTGAATAAGAAAAAACCTAGACTATACAATAAAGAAATTACGGCATATTACATCCACTGGGCATCAAAGTTCGCCACTATGATAATAAAGCACAAGCAGACATCAGATTACATACACTGGGCATCAAAGATCGCCACCAGTGCAAATAAACACGCCAACAAAATAATATACAAAACCTACGGCACTTCAATAGAGTTCAAGAAAGGTTTGCCCTGCTGGGGAGCTACAGCGCAAGCAGCTAAGCCACTGATGAGACTGTGCTTGTTTAACACTTATATCTTCCTCACTCTGAAAGATAAACAAGCAGACAGATGACAGGTTTTGCACATAAAAGTATCAGTGCTGACAATTCATCACATTTCTTATTGACAAATAAAGTGACACGGTTTAAAATTGCATTAACACAATATGGTATTGTTCAGGTCAAGACATGGCAGGAAATGACATTGTGAAGGAGTTGGCAGCTTCACGACACCACTGGATTATAGATCAAGAACTCATAAGTATCAATGGTTAGTGTGCTGTCAATTTATCCCATTTCATATTGGCAAATAAAGAGACGATTTAAATAATAGTAGAATGATGTGACATTGTTCATAGTTAAGACTTTAAATAATAGTAGAATGATGTGCCATTGTTCATAGTTAAGACATTGCAGAATATGACATTGTGCTGTAGTGGGTAGGTTCACCACACCACTGGATTACGGATGAAGAATAGAAGCATACATGCAGTGCCAAATAAGATCACTTGCTCTGTATAGTTTAATTTACATGGTATGAAGAAGGAACTTGGTTGTACAACTGAAAACTTAAATTGAGAAGGACAAACTTTTGTTTATGAACTACATAATAAACTTTAAACATGCAATTTGAACCAAAAATAAATAGCTGTTGCAGTCATGCCTAACCAAATATACACAACAAAGTTTGAAGGCTTGAGAAGGACAAACTTACATTATTGGTGAAGACAGGCTCTATAAAGCCCTTGTCCATGCTGATGGGGGGCATATAATCTTCTTCATAAGCATTGCCTTTATTCTACATTTTGTTAAGAGTAAATATAGATGTGATAATATACGAAAAAATGGAGAATATTTAAGATAAGATGAAGAGTGATGCTACACAACCAAGTAGCTATAAATGTAAGTGCAGCGATATAGGCAAAAGGTACAGCCAAGAGCAATGCACAGCTAAACTTCTTCAGTACCATCGGTGTTATCCAACCTTATGGTAAGAGTAAATATAGATTCGATGTGTAGAAAATGGAGGGCAAATGAAAATAAGTTGCAGAGTGATGGTACATGAACAACTACCTGTCAATATAAGTACACTGATAAAGGACAGCATGTACTTACAAGAACAATGCAGAGCTAAAAAAATTCATTAGCATTGGATATATTCTACACTAATGTAACCATTCATACAGATAAGATAATTTGGAGCGAACAATTGATAAGCAAGCTATCATGCATACTCCTGTCACATAATGAACCAGGTATGTATGCAAGTACAGTGATACAGGACAACAGGTACTAACAAGAGCAAAGCAGCGGGCAACATATTTGCGATATCCTGTCGTTCTTTTCAAACCGGAATTCTTCTTCGAGCAGATTTCCTGCAAAAAAGAACCATAAGGCACATGCGGAAAAGTAGAAGTTCAAATTGTCATGTGATTTCATAGACAGTACCTCATCCTGGGAACAAGACCAGTGCATAACAAGGTTTTTCCATTCAATGTCTTCTAAATTTAGCACAAGAGACTTCACCAGAAATTCGTTTATAGGCTTGCCATCAAAGTGTGATTTCCTCAGGTAACACTGATACTGCTGCAATGCTTCCTTGAAAAGCACAAGCAAGCTTTGCTCGTCATGACTATTCAGATTAACCCTCGCCTAGTTACAACAATGTAATGTAAATCATTGATGTGTTCAATCAGCAGAAAACAGGAAAATAATAATCGTGAATAATAGCACTTACATGTAAGTTGGACAGGAAGATGTGAAAATGGTGTTTGTCTTCACTATAATCTTCCCATGATGGGAATATATGCACGTAGTCCCTAACAACATTGAAAGCATTGTCTTTTAAACTGGGAATAACTGGAATGGGGTTCCAATTTGCAGGAATTGGTCGTCTCTGCAGTTGGGATAGGTCTTTGGCCGGTGGACTTGCTGTACTTTTTGCTAGAGTGGGATTTTTCTGTGGTATGGCTGGTGCTATGGCAAATGAAATCGGTATACCTTTTGCTGGAGTGCAGGTCCTGTGTGGTGGGGCTACTAGTGTGGCGAGTGAAGTATGGGTACAGTCTGCTCGAGTCGGTCCTATGTTTTGTGTCACTGGTTGTACGGCCAATATAAGTGGGGTGCTGTCTGATTTCTCCGGCACCACCATGTTTTTCAAGGACTTTGCTGGTGCTCCTTCAGGTTCGGGAATCACCCTCTTCCTTTTTGATGTCTTATGCACAAGAACAGCATTTGAGTGGAAAAACATGGTATGATGACAGATGGAATATGTATTGATAATGGATGGGCATGGCATCTCGACATATATGATGAGTAAACTAAGCAGATGGTGGTGCAACAAAGTAGAAGAAATGCAAGAAAACATATGCAAGATACGCGCAATCAATAAAACCTTGCCAAATTAGAATAGGCACCTTGATGGGTGAACAGGACAGGCCATCTGCCTTTGACTCCTCGAGGTTAGAATAGTCATTAGGATCATATTTTGAACAAGAATCAACAGGTGGGGAGCGTATGAGTTTCATTGCATCCAGAATGGCACTCAATGCCTTGGTGCCAATTTTGTAAGTCATTGCAGTGTTTAGCTTCAAGAGTGGACTACTGCTAGTGCGACACAAAGCAGCTACACAGATCATAGTGTAGATATAACGGGAAAACCGTAAGCATCAGAGTAAAATCAGCAAAGTGGAACTTGCTAGAATATATGTGCTAGTACTGCCGGTACGGCTAGAAAAGCTTCGGATACCAGTTCTCTTCAACTGAAGGTGCGGTACTGTTAATATCAGTGTAACTCTCAAAGGCGACACAACTCCCCGCATTTCCTTACTATTCTTATAGGATTCAAGTGGGCAGGTCACTACAAATCCTATTCCTATGTTTACAAAATCCTACGAATCAAAGAGGCTCGAAGTGTCCATCACAGCGGACCATATAGACCTCTACACTGCAAATGTCCCTGCTCATCTTCAGTACAAGGAACATACTGTACTACTATCATACTCCCTCCGTTTCAAAGTATAAGTCTTGGTAGAGATTTCCACTATGGATCACATACAGATGTATCCAGATACATTTTAGAGTGTAGATTCACTCATTTTTCTCCATATGTAGTCCATGGTGGAATCTATACAAAGACTTGTATTTAGGAACAGAGAGAGTACATATTAAAGAAGAACGGAAGAGGAACATGGTAAAGAAGAGCAAGCAGATTTTGGATAATAAAATGTTGGTTGCGCAGTGCCCACACATGATGAACCAGAGTGCATTAAGAATGCAACTCCCTGCTGTCTTTTGACCATTTCAGGCGGTTGGATGAAGATCCTATGTCTCCTAACCCTTCTTCTTCCTCATCTCTGATTCTTCCCATACAGAACACCGCACGGACCGCCGGCCGGACCACTGGCCCCCTCCACCTGTGTTCCTCTGCGACCCCCACCCCCGCCCCCACCCGTGTTGAGTTTTCTTTGTTTGGCGAGGCCCCACCACCGCTCCCCCACAACCACCCGAGCCCCTTTGTTCGCACCGACGAACTCCGGCGATCTCTGAAAAATCGACTGACCCAATTTGGAAATTTAGATTACTGTGATTTAACTAGTGTGGAATATAAAAGGAGAAAACCATAAGCATTGGGAGTATAGTGTTGAGCGTGCCATGGCGGATCTGAAGGTGCAAATCGGACAAAGGCAACTTCGCAACCAAGACAAGAAATCAAAGTAAAGCAGTGGCGATCTATTTTCTTGCTGCGATAAATTAGTTGAGCATATACGAAAGAGTACCGCCTCTGGTGCGGCGCCGTCTATGCATCTGCTGAGAATTTGACGGTGCTGTGGTAGCGATGGCTGTCGGTAGCGTGGAAGCAGTTCTAGGAGGGTAGACGGTGGTGGCAGGGCGCGGTAGATGTGATGGTCGTAGGAGCAACGCCGGCAAGGTGGACGACGGCGGGGATGAAGCGAGAGGACGGGATACAAGGATCCCGGTCCGAAGTCGTGGATGAGAGAGGTCGATCTCTTGTAATGGACGACGGCATTGGGGTATCAGCTCCGGCATGGTGGAGGAGGACGGTGGTGGATGGGGTGGCGGACAGAGGAGGCTGGGGTGGAGAGGGTGTTTTGGCACCCATGGAGTACGAATGGGGAAAAGGGAGGTAGAGAGGAAGGGGGAACCATGTATTCAGGGTGCGCTTGTCTCAAATGCGAGGAAATTTACAAACTTAGCCCCCGTTTCAAATATCCTACATCACAACAATATTAGTCAGTTGGGGATAGGACGGTAATCTTGCATACACCGAATATTTGCCGACGAGAGTTTGTTTTTGGAACTCACCGTGTATGAATCAGGGAGGGAGTCGATTTCGGCCGAGGACACACTGTGTTTTGGCGCTCGCCGTGTATGAATCCGGGTGAGAGGCGGTTACGTCACGTTTGGGTGAAATTACAAACCTACCCCTATCGAAACCTATAGAAATCCAGCAGATAGGCTTTGCGTGGCAGGGATAGGCAGTAGTAATTTCCATCTCGCGGGTTTTGGTTTCACGTGGTTACTACGACTTTCCCCGCTTCATTCAAATTTTGCAGAGTGCATGTTTACCGTGCCAACTCAATTCGAATCCCGTTTGTATTCTATTTTTTTAGGGTGGGATCCATTTTCGATTGGAATTAAATTCTATATACATCATTTTTTTATATATACTTTCAAAAGCACAACAAAGAATTTTGCTCCTTTATATGTATAATATGATTTACAAATACAATAATCTCAAAATCTTAAGGTTGAATTTAAACCAAATTACGTTCTACTAAAATGTATGGATCAGTAATATCTACATATTAAATAACATAGATGCGCGTGAATTCATATGAGTATGCATGTTTGATAGATCAATTTTGGTTCGAGTATGGATTACATGTATCATCATCTCGAATTCAAATATTTGAATCCCTTTTATGTTCACTCCTTTCACGCCCATCTCTCTCACATGCATGCTCCTTCATGTAGCTATCACTCTCTTTTCTCCAGCTCACCCGCACGCTCACTTCATGTTTCTCCTATCCTCGCAAACATGGTCTCTCGACGTCTCCCTTGAGAAGTGTCACACTCTCCCTATCATTATACATTACACGGTTTTCATTATCTCTCACGCCTCTACTGTTCTCTAGTATCACTCAGTACATAAGCTTTATTTTTCACTGCCACACACACAGTCTCCACTCGTCTTTCACTTTGTCTTTCTCTCTATGGGATCTCTCACACACCCTATATGTCTCTAGATATGACTCATACCACTAAAATTACTCTCTCTCTCTCTCACCTTTAGACACAACATTTGTTGCGGTCTCCTTTTCGTCTCCATCCCAGACTAACATTATTCATTTGTTTACCGATCAGACAACCCTCTCTCTCTCTCTCTCTCTCTCTCTCCCTCTTTCTCTCTCTCTCTCTCTCTCACACACACACACACACACACAACTCCTGCTTCCACTCCCCTTCCCGACTACCGTCTCTCTCTCACACACACAAAACTCTCGCTTTCGCACCCTGACTCATATTTCTCTCACAACCATTTATCGACTAGCCTCTAGATAGGTTTATACACCCGCACACTCGTGCTTCCACTATCGCATACATGTCTCTCTCCCACTCCTTGTATCTATGTAGATTTTTTCTTCCCTTCGTGAGACACGCCCTCTCGATCGTGCACACACACACTATCGCCTCATTTTATGCTGATACCTCTTGCACACACACTCTTTGTGTATTTGTCACACATGCACTCCGTCCCCCTCCACTCTCCCTCTATGTCACACACACATGGGCTTTTTGTAACAACTAGCAAGATGCACATGCGTTGCACAGAACATCAAGATACATTTGTATGAGTAGTTTATCTTGTGAGGGAAAAGGATGAACGAGGGAAGGCCTTATTTGCAAATGTGGAGAGGGGTGTGGGTATATTTTTGCATAATTGCCATAGTTTCCTTCCTATCCGTCAGATATAGATCGGACGGCCTATATTGCAGGATGGTAGGCACACGATCATCACCGCAATGCTTTTTATAAGAGTTGGGACAAAAAACAGAGTTGGTGATGATTGTGGGCCTGCCATCCTGCAATGTAGGTCGTCCGATTTATATCTAACGGATAGGAAGGAAAATATGGCAATTTACCCGCACTCCTCACCACATTTACAGATAATGCCTTCCCTGGTTCATCCTTTTCTCCCACAAGATCTTGATTTTTCGTGCAACGCATGGGCATCTTGCTAGTAAGAGTAGAAATTAGACATATACCACTTCTCGAATCTTAAAACCAACAACATTCCTCCCTTATCTCATCAAAACCGCCAAAGGAATATATTTTGAGTGAAACATAACATATTTTTAGTGATATACGTATTTCAAAACTAGACTTTTTTCTATCAAATCGGTGAATATGTATTAATCTACTTTGATCGTGTGGCAACGCATTGGCACATTGCTAGTAGTTATTATAATTTTTTGGACACCAGACAAATGGTGGAGTATATATACGAAGAGAAGAGGCGCACGCACACAGTCGGTCTCTCGTTGTCTCGCACACATGAGTGTTACGTAAAGGCAACATTAACAAATAAACCCTAAAACCCTAGGTGCACGATTGCTGCATTCACGGGTACCGGGTATGTGGTGGAGCACCTTTGTAGGATAGTCAGCTCGCATGATAATTTGATCCGTAGGAGTTGATGGTCGGGACCACAGGTGAACGACTTGGAGGCGGTGGCTCGCCAGTTGCCATAGATCGAGTACCCACGTTTAAAATATCATTTTTTAGCGGGGTTAAGAGTTCCGATTTTCAATGGCGCGTTATAAGTACTAAGTAGTTTTTAGAATGATTGGTATGGAGCGAAAATGGAATTCATAGTACTACGTACCTCCTTGGCGTATGGTTGTATGGGTTTATGTTGCGAGATGTTGAACCTGGTAGTTCTAGGGCAAATACTATGGTTTAGATTTAGATGCTGGTTTTCAGTAATGAAAATCGGAAGGGGGAAACCCTTCTTTGATTAAAAAAACTACTACCTCCATTCTAGTTTACTAGTCCCCATCGTATTTTGGGTCAAAGTTTGTCCACGAATTTTACTTGTAAAATGTGAATGGAAAACGAGATTTTGTTATACCCAAACAAAAAGGGACTGGAGGGAGTGATTGCTCTGACACGGACGCGGCCTCTCATAGCGCAGGCATTGAACCGGCGCGTCGGCCAAGAGGGACTCACTCGCTGCAGGCCCGGCTGAGCACGCCTCCTCGCCGCGTGCAACCAGCTTCAGACTACCCTGCCTGCCTTCATTGAATCTGCGCGTGTGCTGGCAACACGTCCTTCCGTGAGCCGGCCGACATTTTAGAACACAAAAATGACTAAAATATAATTAATTTATGCATGATCTTGACTTGTTATGCTCGCACTGGTAGCAGGAACTAGTAGAGGTTTTTCTTTATTTATAACTCTCCTCACATTTTGTTGGCTTTGAAGTGAATCATGGTTGTGGACATTATGTATGAATGTGCAGATATCTGTGAACATGAGTTTGATGTGGAAGTTGAACTTGGAATGTCGGGCTTGCGCGTGAACTATATCATGTCCAATGCTTCGTCTGTTATTGTTTGGAAAGTAATTGCTGTTATTACATGACCCGAAAAAAATATTTTGTGCCACATCAGTAGATGCACGGACATCACAACATGCATGCTGACTGGATAAACATTTGAACCTAGCTATTATGAAGGAAATTTTGTATTGACAACAGTTTTAGATAGCAGGAGATGCCTAGCCTGCTCTGCCTCTGCTAGCTTATTTCTGGCTTCTTCCATCTCTTCTTTGACTTGGGTGAAGAGAGCATCTGGTTCCTCTTTTCACTTCTTCAGGAACTCAGCTACATTCTCAAGGGCTGCTGCATGCTTTATTTCGGCCTTTACTAGAGCCACGAGGACACGAACAGCTGACAACTTCACCTGGCTTGTGTGTAATCCAGCATCATCTAGGAATTTGCACCTTGTGTCTAATCCAGCATCATTAGGGAACTGGCACCTTGTGTGTAATCCAACCTCATTTTGGAAACATGATCTCGGGGTTGACCATACTTCCCTCCTCGCAGGAACTGCATGCTGACATGAAGTTACTTCTTTTTTAGATCAATACTCAGAGCAACCCAGATCCATTTAGTAGAAGTCAGATAAACAGAACTCGGAGAAGTGAATTCAAAAGCAAAAAAATATAAAAACATACTACAAGGTGAGAACAGTCACTTCCTACATCAAGCTAAAAACGAAAGCATTAGGATGATTAAGACTCTTCTTATTACACACCGAAGAACACGAGGCTTAAGAGAAACAGAAACTACAACATATACACATCAAAGAACATGAGGCTAAACGGAAGTAATTGAAAGGGTGTTACTTACCAAAGCTCGTTTTACAGGTTTGGTGCAGCTCCTCTTTAACTTTCCAAGCTCCTTGAAGATGTCCCCAATATCCCGTGTTTGGTCTTCATTGCAACTCTGCATGTTCGCACTCGTGGTTTTAAAATCTCAAAATGACAAGAAAATATACTACTAGTAATACTCCCGCATCTTGTGGGCAACATTAAAGCACTCGTCTGCCATCTTAGAGCATCTCCAACGGAATCGCAACATGCGGCGCTTTAAAAAAGCATTTACAATGCTGAGATCGAGAAGTAGAGAGACTAGAGAGTAGAGGATAGTTCTCAGCATTGATAGATAAAAATAGATAATTCAACTACTCCTCATCGTTCGACTCCTCCTCAGTGATGTCCTCCTCCGATGTCTGACTGTAGGCGTGAAGATACCGATCATCGTCGAATTCCTAGGGTGACACTGCTCCTAGCCTCATGTTGAATTGAGCATCCGCTTTTCGCCAACGCTTGTCCTCGTGATAGGCGGCTCGCTCCGCCCTCCTCTTATCCCTCTCCGCCCTCCTTTGCGTGTAGAACTCGCGCTTGTTGATGATGTCCTACGGGAAGCGTTGGCGCCACAACGCCATGGCTTCCTCGTCCATCTCAGCGATGCCGCAATGGTGCTCCCGCCTCCGGTTGTCGCGACAATCCTCGTCGGTGATAAGCCGCGGCAGAGGCGCGAGCTCCTGCGCCCGCTCCCGTGTCGGTGCGTTGGGAAAGTTCAATGTTCTATGAGGCCACCGGAGGCGCCATGCTGCCGCGTCGTACGTGCGGGCGGCCTCGTTGGCGGTGTCGAAATTGCCGAGGCCAAGGCGCATCTCGCGGAACCGGATCTCGGTGGAGAAGCCGTTGGAGGGACGTGCGCGGACGCCGCGGTATCCCCAAGTTTCCTGGCAATGCGGCGGTATGGTGGCGCGGTCGCGGTGAGGCGAGAAAGAGCGGGGAGAGAGCGGTGGCGAGGCACAGAGCAGGGAGAGAGCGGTGGCAAGGCACAGAGTGGTGGGAGGGCATTGGATTTTATAAAAGCGCGCCGGATGTCGCGCGCCAAAACTAGCGCACGCCCGGTCGCTTTTTCCCATGCGGGCGCAATCCTTTCCGGACGTCTCTGCTATCTCTACTCTCTTCTCTACTGTTATATTTATTTTACATTTAATATTTATCTCTACTTCTCTATTGTCTGTTTTTTTTCTCTATACTTTTTTTTATAAAAAACAGAGTGGGTGATGATGGTGTGCCTGCCATCCTACAATATAGGCCGTCCGATTTATATCTGATAGATAGGAAGGAAATAATGGTAATTTTGCAAAAAGATACCCATACCCCTCTCCAGATTTGCAAATAAGGCCTTCCCTCATTCATCCTTTTCTCCCACAAGATAAACTACTCATACAAATGCATCTTGATGTGTGCAACGCATGGGCATCTTGCTAGTTCTAAAAAACTTTCCATCATTTGCCACACTACTAGTTGCAGATAAAAAAGCTACCCAAGCACAACATGATACAGGAGCGACGCACAATTACAAGCTGATATTCTGTTGGACAATGGAGGCTATAACCAATTACTTTTACGGGAACAATAGCACCCAGAAAATTTGAAGGGTAGGTATGAACAAAATTGGAACTGCACATGTACTGCTAAGTGATTCAATACACACATTACCAATCGAGGAGGAGAATGATGGTCGCGGCGGCCTTTGTGAGTCATGTTTGGCAATGGGAGTCAGTTCATTGTCCACGACGGTGGTGCTTCTGCGCTTGGCGTCGGCTTTCGGGAAGCAGATCCGAGACCGTGGAAGACGGTGCCGGGGAAGAGGCTCCATGTACGATGACGATGGTGGACCGGCTCTAGTGCGGTGTACGAGGCCGTCGATGAGGCAGATGCGCTGCGGTGGACAAGTGTGCCGATGTAGAAGGGGAGGAGCACGAAGGTTGCGGTGCCGTGGAGAAGTCTATTTTGAAGTGGGGATAGAAAATGGAGAGTATTGAGGTGTACTACTCTGGGTGTCGGGGTGGGGTTGGCTGGGTAGGGTGAACCTGAAGTTACGAAAACAACCCCCTACCAAGCATCATCCGTAGGCCTGTTCCGAAGGCTATGATGGTAACTTCCCACTGCTCGAATCAGGGTCGCAGGAGATTTTCCCGCCGACCTCAAAATTTTGTAACAGTGAACTCCCCGTGTGGTGTGTTGAGTGATTCGGCTAAGCAACTAGCGAGTAGTACTAGTAAACTCTGCATATTAGGTTTGACCGAAGTCAAACTTCCTAAAGTTTGACCAAGTTTATAAAAAAATATAAACATTTACCATAACAAATATGTATGGTGTGAAAGTACATTCAATAATAAGCTTTCTGAGAGTTTACAAAACTTGACTTTGACCAATGCTAATACGCGGACTTAAATAAAAACGGAGGGAGTACACATTTGTTTTCTTAGTTTGTAGTGAACTAATCATTTGTTGAAATTGTGAAATAAATATATTAGGCTATTGACTTTGAATGTAATGGTCTATACAATTCAATAGTTACAATCATTGTCGATTTCCAAGATGTATACAAGGTCTATAGTACTTCACAACATGCTCAAACTCACATAATCCCAGTCAAATGAGAATCTAAATGCATTTCATAGTTATTACTTTGTAGGATGCAACAAAACCAACCATAACTCTACATCAGCCATTATAGAAGCAACATTTTGAACATATCCCAATGTGTGAATGAAACATGTAGAGAGAGCTTGCGAAGATGGAGCAGATAGGGCGGTAAAGATTGTGTGTATGTGGACAACAGAGTAGGAGACAAACCTAACGAGACAGAGAGAGAGAGAGAGAGAGAGAGAGAGAGAGAGGAAGACATGTAATATACGTGAGATGCGTGTGCATCCGGATTCTGTATACGTGGAAGGAGAAGAGACAACATGTTTGATGAGAGAGCTGGAAAAACATGGACGAGCGGGAAAGGATCTCGTGGGTTGAGGGATTGATAATTTTGTGCGGGGGGGAGAGGGATTGGTAATTTTGTGCGAGAGAGAGAGGGTGGGGGAGGAGTCAGTCAGCCGTCATCACATCATCCTGCTTCCAAATGGCCCCGCATTCTCTAGTGTGGTGTGGTCGCCGTCTTCGATCTCCTCGATGCCCTCTTTGAAGATTGAGGTGTTGTGCATGTTGGGGTGCAAAGAAGCACAAGCGAGAGTGGTCGCCATATAACCTTGGATGGGGATGAATTGTGTGCTCGGGGGAGTGTGTGTGTGTGTGTGTGTGTGTGTGTGTGTTGTGCTGAGTGTGTGTGTGTGTGTCAGATATTGAGAGAAAACAAACCTAAGGAGAGAAATGGGTATTTACAAGAGATTGTGCGGGCCTTGAGGTGGGAAGGGGCCGGGTGAGGGTGTCAAAATGTGCGCGTTGATGCATGTGTTACATGCGATCGTGCGAGGGACGGACGAATCGAGAGAGATGGTTGTTGTGTTACGGATGCTCCTCTCTCTCTCTCTCTCTCTCTCTCTCTTTCTCTCTCTCTCTCTCTCTCTCTCACACACACACAAGTAAGCTAGAAGACCATTCTCTCATGTATACACAATGTATCGGCATCTGTCTATGTCTCACTCATGCATGATCATTTGCACATTCACACCTCTCTATGTCTGTATCACACGCACACCGTCTCCACATTGCCCTTCCGCCACAACACACATATGGACACATACACACATTCTCTCTCAGTCACACACACAAAATCAGTATTAAAAAAAACTAGGGCGCACCTAAAATGTCCAAATCCAAATAAACACGAACTGGAGCTAAATTCAAATATATAGAAATATTGTAGCATCAAGAACTTTTCCAGCAAAAAAGTTGAGTAATATTCGGGGATTGTTTTCACACACACAAAAAGGTTCGGTGGATGTCCTTCGAGCGCGTCACGGTGACGCACCGTTCGATCGACCGCGCGGCCGCGGTTCATGCGCTTGCACAAGATTCCGTATCATGGTTGTGGTACTAACTAATAAAAGTGTTGCCTAAGTCTAATGTTTATGTGTACTAGTATGGTTTTATTTTTAAGTTTGACCAACCCTATATAAAACTAAAGTAAGCTCCCATACGCACACTCATCAATATGCCGCCGCCGCTGTTGTGCATGCCAGCGCCCGCCTACTCCGGCCAACAATTTCTTGCCCATCACCGCTGTGTCGCCGCCATCCCTATGCCATGAAGCCGAAGGCTCGCCTGCTCACATCATCTGCAGTCCCTCCTCGCGATGCCACCGTGCTGCCAAGCACGTGAGCAGCTGGTGGAGACGCGTCTATGCACGCGGCGTACGAAGAGGAGGACGAGCGCGTGCTCCAGCACGCCAGCGAGGAGGAACTAGCGTGTCATTGTTGTCTCCGCCCGCGCAGAGGAGGCGCGCATGGTGGCTGTCGCGGCGGAAGCCGGTCACGTACGCGTCGAGCCTGCAAACCGGGTGCGGACACGGAATCTACCTTCGAGACCTTGAATGCCACGTGGATCCTGCAATCTGAAGGAGCAATTTGGGTCAGTCGACTCTTGTGAGCCGTTTGATGCAACATGGATGGCTAGAAGGGCTTCTTCCACCTCTTCTGCCGTCTTCTTCCTTTGCTCCGTTGAACTTCTTTCACAAATCAACTGACCCAAATTATACTACTAGTACGAACGTATTAAGTATAGTAGGAACACGAAGATACAAGCAGTAGTACCAACTGCAAGAAGAACAGTAGTAAGACATAGTACTAGTACTACTGTACGTACTAAAGAGTTCAAAACAACAAGAAAGAACATAAACATAGTTCTGTTAGGGCCTCGACACAACACACCCTTGAAAATAAACTAAGCAACTAGTCCGCTTGACACTGCAGTAGAACCAGCATGAGCGACGGCACTGCCACCTACTTAGAGTTCGAGTCCCCGTCCTCGACTTTGTCCTCGTCCCTCTTCCTCTTCCTCTTTGCCGACACTTCTTTGCTTGAACCAGACACCGGGCTCTGCTTCTTCATCCAACCCTTGTAGATATTTAAACAAAGGTAGGAATCCATTGCTGCATACAGGATGTGATCTTCATCTAATGTCTTCGACTCCCATGCATGATGAAACTCGTGATGAGGTTTCATCAGTTTAGCATACGAGGGATCAATCATGGCTGCTGCTAGGGTCAGCATTGAAGGCTGAGAGGAGGACACAAGGCTTGCCTTCTGGAGATTGAAGTGCTGGCCTACAACGAGACCTATCCGAGGCAGGACATCCTTGTCGTTCCTAAAGTCTACAGTAACGAATTTCATTCTTTCGTCCTTCAGGAAGTTCTTAAAATCCTGGCACTCAACATCGGCATGGCATATGTGGTAGACCAAGCAAACGTTATGTACGCAGACCTGGATCACGGCGGGCTTCTTCCTCTCTGCCTCCTTTAGAATCTTCTCTCTTTCCAGGACTGTGGTGTACTCAACATCTAGCCCAGCGACCCACTCATCCGTTGAACTGTTGAACATGCGTAGGAAGCGAGCAAGCCATGCTTTCACCATCGCGGATCCACGTGTGTAGATGATGATGAACTCATCGCTGATGATGGCTCTAACCTGGTACTCGGCGGCGACCATGGAGATTTGGGAGGCCATGGATTTTGGAGGAGGGTTAGGAGAAGTTGAACAGTTGTACCCCGCAAAAAAACTGGGAGCGAACTAATGTGAAAGGACAAGACGACTGGGAGCAAACTTTTGTAAGGTAGAAGACGGGGACGAGTAGGGCGTGCGAACGGCATGGGGTTGCTGCCTTGCCCGGTGGATAAACAGCTGCAAGCCCCCAAAGAGTTCTTGAGAACTATGCGGGGCCCACTAGATGTCATGTCTACTAGACCCATATCGTAGGCCTGACGGTATAGCTTCTGCCTGTTCCCACGCCATGCCAACGCGTGGATGTAACTTCACTTAATTCCGTCAACTGTCACGCGTCCCACGACCTTCGCCTACCCTGCGCGGTCGCGCCCTTTGAGACTTCGACCGGCTATAAATGAGCAAATTTTTTTGCCTACTCCGCATGCATGATACTCCCTCTGGTCCTTTTTACTCTCGTCAACCATTTGCAAAGTGTTTGAACAAATTTATACTAAAAATATCAATATCTACAATACTGATTCTAATGAGTATAAGAACTACGTTTTATAATGAGTGTAAAAATATTGATTTGACATTGTGAATGTTGATAGATTTTTCTATAAGTTTGGTCAAAGTAGACGTACATTGACTTCAGACAAAACTTAAATGCACAATGCAGACTAGTTCCTCCGTCCAGGTGCGTGCCACGTCCTATCTTGTCATCACAACAAGGTTAGCTATTAGAGTACTACTACCTCCCTTCTAGTTTAAAGGGCTCGATTCAAAAATTTCACCTACTCTTAGCAAGAGTACTCAACTAATGTTGTCGTTCTTCACAAACAAATGT